>NW_020175529.1:1595564-1717910 GCF_003031525.2 Neophocaena asiaeorientalis asiaeorientalis | reverse complement strand
CATGGCTCACGGGCCCAGCCACTCTATGGCATGTGGGATCTTCCCAGACCGGGGCACAAACCCATGTCCCCTGCATCAGCAGACAGACTCTCAACCACTGCGTCACCAGGGAAGCCCTGAAGTGCATTTCTTGTAGACAGCTTATATATGGGTCTTGTTTTTGTATCCATTCAGCCAGTCTATGTCTTTTGGTTGGAGCATTTAATCCATTTACATTTAAGGTAGTTATTGATATGTATGTTCCTATTACTATTTTCTTAATTGTTTTGAGTTTGTTATTGCAGGTCTTTTCCTTCTCTGTGTTTCCTGCCTAGAGAAGTTCTTTTAGGATTTGTTTTAAAGGTGGTTTTGTTGTGCTGAATTCTGTTAGCTTTTGCTTGTCTGTAAAGTTTTTTAATTTCTCCTTCGAATCTGAATGAGCTCTTTGCTGGGTAGAGTAATCTTGGTTGTAGGTTTTTCCCTTTCATCACTTTAAATATGTCCTGCCACTCCCTTCTGGTTTTCAGAGTTTCTGCTGAAAGATCAGCTGTTAACCTTATGGGGATTCCCTTGTATGTTACTTGTTACTTTTCCCTTGCTGCTTTCAATATATTTTCTTTGTATTTAATTTTTGATAGTTTGATTAATATGTGTCTTGCCATATGTCTCTTTGGGTTTATCCTGTATGGTACTCTCTGCGCTTCCTTGGCTTGATTGACTATTTCCTTTCCCACGTTAGGGAACTTTTTGACTATAAACTCTTCAAATATTTTCTCAGTGCTAATGTTTCTTCATTTAACATTGTCCCAGAGGTCTGTGAGACTGTCTTCAATTTTTTGCATTTTTTTTTTCTTTTTTCTGCTCTTCGGTAGTTATTTCCACCATTTTATCTTCCTGGTCACTTATCCGTTCTTCTGCCTCAGTTGTTCTGTTATTGATTCCTTCTAGAGTATTTTTGATTTCAGTAATTATGTTGTTCATCACTGTTTGTTTGCTCTTTAGTTTTTCTAGATCCTTGTTAAATGTTTCTTTTATTTTCTCCATTCTGTTTCCAAGATTTTGGATCATCTTTACTATCATTACTCTGAATTATTTATCAGGTAGGTTGCTTATTTCATCTTAATTTATTTGGTCTTGTAGGTTTTACCTTGCTCCTTCCTCTGTAATAAATTCTATTGTCATTTCATTTTTTTTCTTTTTTTGTTTTTGATTGTTGGTGCTGTATTCCTATCTTACTGGTTGTTTACCCTGAGATGTCCAGCCCTGGAGTTTACAGGCAGTTGGATAGAGCTGAGTCTTGGTGCTGAGCTGTGGACCTCCAAGAAGCCTCACTCTGATTGATATTCCCTGGGGTCTGAGTTTCTCTGTTAGTCCAGCGGTTTGGACTTGGAGCTCCCACCACAGAAGCTTGGGCTCAACTTCCAGCCTGGGAACGAAGATCCCAGAAGTCGGTCGCTGGGGTCTCCTCCCATCCCCTTAGGTGTCTGTGGTACCCCACCAGTGCCTGGTAGGTGCCCTAGTTGTGAGGAGGTGTGAATTCAGTGCCCTCTTAATATGCCATCTTGACTCCACCCTTCCATCTTCATGCTTTTTAAAATAAGGTAATTACATAATTGAAACTGAATTTAAATTTATCTTTAGATGTGTTTATTAATAGAATCAGAATGATCTGCAGAGTATCCCTTCAAGTCAAAATGGCTGTGTATTGGACACATCCGCTTTATTTTGTAGGGACTAACAATGGTATAATTTCATTTCTATGTTAAAATATACAAACTAGTAAATAAAAAATTACAAAACTATAAAAACAACATATAGTAAACTAGAATTGAAATTCAAATATGTAAGAAACTAGAACTGAGTTTTTGGATTTAATTACTTGGAAAAGGGCAATAAATCTATTGGTTTTAGTAGCCATGCTAGGGAGTTTCTTTAGAGCTTATTAGACCCCAGACACTGTTGTTAATGCTTTTTGTGCATTAACACATTTAATACTCACAAGAACCCAAGAAATCTGTGCTATTTTTATTAACCCAAATTTACTAATGAGGAAGATGAGGCATAGAGGTGAAATTGCTCAAACTTAGGAAGCTAATGAGGGTAGACCTGGGATTCATACACAGCAGTGTGACTCTGCAGCCTCCAAACTTTCCACTATACTTCCTGCAAGCTGAAATTTATGCAATGTTTTGATTTTTCAGAATAGAGAGCCTGAAATTTTTAGCCCAGAAAATTTTGAATAAAATGCTATCAATCATTTATGGTAATGGTAAGATAGGCACATCATCAATAAAGTAAATTTTATGCAAGTACTATTCTTGGACTGGTAATAAATTGAAAGCCATTTTCTCTCATAGTGCTGTACATACTTGAGAATTTTTTTTGTGTGTTTTAACGCTGACTGGTGTATGGACTACATTATCACCAAACAGGTGAAGTTCTTCAAGAATTGTACAGTTGACTTATTTAAGCCATGTTCTCACTTGCAATTATGCAAAACACTCAGTAGTAAGGCCATCTAACATTAACTAAATTATTTGAACTCTTATGTATGATCATTATTCAATATAGTGCCACCAATCTATTTCATAGTGAGGGGTCTACAAAGATAGGTAATAACTGAAAGTATTTGAATATAGGCTTCAGCACAATGGCAGCTAGCTCACAATTGAGATTATGTAGTATCTTTCTATTTTTCTCTCATAGTTATATTTAGCTCCTATAAAAGTCATCTCTGGAGCTTCCCTGGTGGCGCAGTGGTTGAGAGTCCACCTGCTGATGCAGGGGATACAGGTTCGTGTCCGGGTCTGGGAGGATCCCACATGCCGTGGAGCGGCTGGGCCCATGAGCCATGGCCGCTGAGTCTGCACGACCGGAGCCTGTGCTCCACAACGGGAGAGGCCACAACAGTGAGAGGCCTGCATACAGCAAAAAAAAAGTCATCTCTGGGAAGATATTTGTGAGGTACAGTTATTATTCAGAACCTAATTGAACTGATATATCAAAATGTTATAGTTTTTCCTCTAAGGTTAATGAATATTTACAAAGTTAATCAAGAATTGATAAAATAATTCAGGAAACTTTTGGCCTACATTTATTTTTTTTTTGCTTTGAATAATCAAGATTTTTGCTAATATTCATCAAATTTAAAAGGTAATCACTGAACTATTTATTTTTCACAGCAGAACAGGAGAGACTTGGAAATTAAGGCAAGAGATGGACGAAATTCCCCAACTTTATGCCCATTATCAACCCATATTAGGGGGAAAAATCATTTTCTGCAATGGAGAATGAGTGGACTCTCTTGCTTTTCCACTTATTCAATAAGCATTTATGCAGCATTTACCATGATTTAAGCAATATGATAACAGAAACACAAAAGTGGCTTAGATGTGGCCCCTGTCCTCAAGGAACAAACTGTCTGGTAGACAGAATGAAATAGTAAGAAAACAAGTCTTAAAACTGTGAAAATTAATTTAATGTTTCAAAGAGGTAGAATGGAAAAAGAAACACATAATTACCTTGGGTTTTAGGGACAGTTTGAGTTTATTTATAACTTAAGAGTCAAGAACTACTTTTTAAAAAATATTATGTATTTTAAAAAATTTGAAAGTTTTACCTAAGTCAAAAATGTCAAGCATTTAATTTTTGTAATGTTTTCTTTTAAAATCTAACTATGTTTCCAATAGAGCAGCATCAATGTTATCAGTGAGTAAGAGATTCTCTGGGTAATTTTAATAATTAATAATTTTATTAATTATTTTATTTTCTTTTTCCAGTGTGTTGTGTTCCTTAGGAAACAAAATGCTGTGTTCATGTTAATTGACAGAAACTAGCTCAGGATAAGGAAGAGCCTGATAACGACTGACAGTGAAAACCAGATTCTCTGTAAGGAGTGAAAAGTTGAACTCTAGTCTAAATTTATTGATGAAAAAGCTACGAATGCTAGTTTTAAAAAAAAATTATTGTATAAAACGTTTGCTATTTTCATGTCCCATATCTCACTTCTCTTTTTTTTTTTTTTTTTTTTTTTTTTTGTGGTACAGGGGCCTCTCACTGTTGTGGCCTCTCCCATAGTGGAGCACAGGCTCCGGACGCACAGGCTCAGTGGCCATGGCTCACGGGCCCAGCCGCTCCGCGGCATGTGGGATCTTCCCAGACCAGGACACAAACCCGTGTCCCCTGCATCGGCAGGCACACTCTCAACCACTGCCACCAGGGAAGCCCCTCACTTCTCTTTTTTTATTACTGACTTTAGGCTACAATATTCATACAAGCATTAAAAAATAATTCAGGTAATTGAAATAACCCTCAATCATGTCATCATGGTTGGCATTTTTGCTCATTGCCACATACTTCACTCTTTTATACATATATTGTCTACTGGAAAGTAAAATAAATGCTAGTAAAAAAAGATCTCATTCTCATTTTCTCCCCTTTCACTCTCTCCCTCTCTCACTCTCACTGTAATTGCTTCTTTTCATCCAGCAGTGATACAAGAAGTAAAGGTTGCATTACTCCCTCTAGAATGAAGAAAATCTGACACAAAATTTGAGTTGCCCCATGATATAAACATAAATGGAATGTCAGTGTTTCTTAGTGCTGCCAAATGCTAGAGAATGTGAGAAGCATTAATACACTCTGAGATTTAGAAAGATAAATACTAGTTTGTAGAGGAGAAATTGAGATAGCTGAATTTCTATGCATAAAATAGTGTTAGGACTTTTTGCTTTTTAGATTGTCAGCCAAGAGGAAGAGGAGAAGGGAGTCCTATAAGATGGTGCGAAGTGAGAAGCCAGTACTTCAAACGGGAGAATACGTAGACCCCTACCAGTCCGTGGCCTGTTAGGAACCGGGCCTCAGAGCAGGAGGTGAGCAGCCTCGAGCAAGTGAAGCTTCATCTGCCGCTCCCTATTGCTCGCATTACCGCCTGAACCATCCCCCCACCTCCATCCCGTGGAAAAATTGTCTTCCACAAAACTGGTCCCTGGTGCCAAAAAGGTTGGAGACCGCTGAAGTAAGAGGTAAACTCAGTACCAGCACTCAGTTCCCAAGTGACTTTGAAGAGTGAGGAAAAACAATATTCAGTATTAAACTGTAAGCTGTACTCTGCTGTGGAGTAACATCTCCCCATTGTGTCAGGTTTTCATGGCATCCAGCTCACACAAACATTTTTAATTGGTTCTTTAGGGTCGATGGAGGAAGAGGAGCTCAGTAGGGGATGAAAGAGGGAAAACATGTTTTGACAGATGCTGCCTGAACACACAGAGATAGAAATGGAGAGAGTTGGAGCAGTTGACACGGTTAGCAGGACCAGACGACAGGTGAATATTTTCAGGGTTCTCCAGAGATTTTAGGAAGAACGATTATTTATTAAAGCACATGAGATGGTGAAGCAAGTTTGAGCCGATTTTAACAAAATCTTAAAGGCCAACGTGACCCTTACAAGCTAGAAGTCCTGCAGATCAACTGAGAAGTTTCCAATTGGCCCATGTACGCACACCCACACCCACACACACACACACAGTCTCTCTCTCTCTCTCTCTCTCTCTCTCCCTCTCTCTCTGCTATGACCTGTATTGTGCTGCCCCACACACCCAAATTCATAAATTTAAACCCTAACCCCTAATGTGACAATATTTTGGGATGGGGTCTTTGGGAAGTAATTAGGTTTTGATCAGGTCTTGAGTGTAGCATCCTCATGGTGGGATTAATACCCTTAGAAGAGACCAGAGAGCTTGTTTCTCTCTCTCTCTCTCTTTTTATTGCTCAACTATGTAAAGACACAGGGATAAGCAAGTTGTCTACAAGCCAGAAGGAGAGCCTTTACCAGAAAATTAATTGGCTGGTACTTTGATCTCAGACTTCTCAGCTTCTAGAATTATGAGAAATAAATATCGGATGTTTAAGCCACCCAACTTGTGGTATTTTGTTAGAGTAGCTCAAACATACTAAGACACCACACACACACACACACACACACACACACACACACACAAATGCACACACAACTTCTATATGTTGGCAAGTAGACTAGGATTTCATGTTACTGTTTTCTAATCCACTTCTTTATTTAGTAGGGTACCATGGTTGCTTCCCTAATTCATTAAATTGGGGAATTTACCATGACTTTCAAAAGTACCACAGTACACCATTCTGTGGGTATATGTAATTCATTTGCTATACATTCACAAAATAAATAACATATTTTATATATATTAAATAAAGAAATCATTATTGTTTAAACATTAGTTCTTAGTTTTTCATATTTCCCCTAAAATATTTTCCCAGAGCTATTAAAGTTGAACATTTTAAATACATTTGCAGTCCTTATATTATAATTTGAATATATTGTGCATATGACTTATTTATTCTAATAGATTGTAAGGATTAGTCTGTAGTATTTTATTTTATACATCTTTAGATTATTTCATAGTAGCTAGCACATTGGCTGTGCAGAGTAGATACTCAGCAAATATCTCTTGGATATTGAAGTAATCATGTATTTATACTACAAGACTACCATCTGTTAAGTGATACTATTTTTTTGTTTTGTTTCTTTCATGAGCTTTGAGCAAATGTTTATGGTTTTATTAGTAATTTTTATTAAATTTTAATCCTCCTTATCCTTTTGTATTTGTACTTATCAACCACGTGACTTAATGGTTTTATACCATTAACTTTAATTTCCCTCACAATTAAAACTATAATGAAATAAAAGTATCATGTAAATTAAATTTTGAGACTTTTCCTAGATCTTTCAACCAAATAAAAATGGTTTCAGAGAACCAATTCTTTTGTTAATACTTACAATAGATCCAGAGCTTTACTGTACTTTATGACTGTTTTGACAAAGGTATTAAGCTCTTTGGAGAGATAAAACCAACATATTTGAAATCTGAGTGAGCCACATATCACAGGATGCAATTACTAAGTGACATAGTGAAAAGATGTTGTTGATCAATCATTGAAAAAATAAGCATAAAAATTAAATGCAATTGTTTTAATCAAAGATACACACTTTTATTTCAGTTCCAGACTATGCACATACAAAACAAGAGATTGGAGGCCATTAACATATTTTGCAGGAGTTTGTTGTGAAAAAAGTTTTTAGTGACGTTTAGTTCAATCTTATAATTAAAAAAAAATAAAACTTTTTTAATAAGCATTCAAAATAAAGCTGTATCAACTGTGATTCAATTCTTAAAACCACCTAAAAGAATATTCCAATGATCCAGGGAATGGTAAGTAAAAAGCTAGTGATCTTCCTCTGCTGTCATGTAAAGTCATCAATATCAGATTTAAAGAACTTTTCTGATGGGAGAAATATCATAAGATTCTCAGACTAACAGACCTTCTATCTATGGTACCAATAGTAAGTGAAGCCTTTTTCATCATGTTATATTGTATTTTGAACTGCTCACATGTGAGTTTTAATCTATGCTTTCATGCTAACAGGCCCATGGTGTGCCTGATCAATAGTTCAGCATTTATAAAATCAATAGTTTTACTCATTCTAAATCCATTGATTTCTGGATGATGTGAATATCAGCCATGCTTGGGTTATTTTACTCTACATGTATTGATTTTATGCTCAATTGAAGTTCAGAAAATTGGAAGATAGCCTATTCTTAATATCATACCTATTTTCTTCCTACATTTTTTTTTCACAGGTTTAATTCCAGGCACCAATCTCTGATGAAATCATATGTGACTCTACCTAAACAACATTTCTATCCATCACTTGTTGCATCCTCCCTACTTCCATTTCATTAACCAAAATAGTTTGATCTGTGTTTTGGGGTGTTTTTTTTTTAATATTTTTATTGGAGTATAATTGCTTTACAATGGTGTGTTAGTTTCTGCTTTATGACAAAGTGAATCAGCTATACATATATATATATATCCCCATATCTCTTCGCTCTTGTGTCTTCCTCCTTCCCACCCATCTAAGTGGTCACAAAGCACGGAGCTGATCTCCCTGTGCTATGCGGCTGCTTCCCACTAGCTATCTATTTTACATTTGGTAGTGTGTATATGTCCATGCCACTCTCTCACTTCGTCCCAACTTACCCTTCCCCCTCCCCATATCCTCAAGTCCATTCTCTAGTAGGTCTGTGTCTTTATTCCCGTCCTGCCCCTAGGTTCTTCATGATCATTTTATTTTTTTTTACATTCCATATATATGTGTTAGCATATGGTATTTGTTTTATTTTCTTTATGACTTACTTCACTCTGTATGAGACTCTAGGTCCATCCACCTCACTACAAATAACTCAATTTTGTTTCTCTTTATGGCTGAGTAATATGTTTGATCTGTTTTTGATCTATTTATTTATTCTAGGGTACAGTAACTGTAACAGGTATGGAATTACAAAAGAATAGAAACTAGAAACTTATTTTAAGTTTATTACAATATGACTTTATTGTAATTCAAATATAACATTTCATACATAAGCCATGAGGCCATGTAAATTAGCAATACTTTGATAGTTTTTAGATGATACCTCTTTGTGTCTTTTGTAGTTCTACACAGAAATAGTCACATAAATCCACTGCAGTAAATTTAGGGAAATAATCTTACACTCTTATTTCCCAATTAATTTTTAGGAAACATATTATTATTAAATAGATAATATAAAGAAGGTAGGTTAGATTCTCCAAATAAGCAAATTTGTTACCAAAAATGGACATAGCTTAATATTAATAGCAATGATGATGACAATAATAACAGAGCTCACACTTACGTAGCAATTAACACACGCTGTTCACAGTTCTCAGTGCTTTACATGCATTAACTCAATTAACTATGTCAGGAAATTAATGTTATAGATTGTGGTGGTATTCAAAATATTTCATGATCCCCACAGTTCATGGCAGAAACAGCAGTTTCTACAAGCAGATGGATAAATTTCTGGTCGGCAGAGGCCAGATACTGATGCTCATGATCTCTGGGTTCTTATAAGTGCTGAGCTGTTTGACCTCCTGCGTGCTAGTACTACCAATAGGATGGCATCAGCCCTACAGCTTCTAGGCCTGTCCTAGAGAAGCATCTGCATTTGTGGACTTTCTCAGTTACCTAGCATGTGTTAAATTTGGAAGGGATCCAGGTAGTATCTCCGTTTCTCCAGTCTCTTAAACCTTCACATACTAGTTTGAATAACTGGATGGGGAACCTCAGGAGGCCCAGGCAGTAACTATTTACCAATAGATATGCTTCAAAATTATACTGATTGGCACAGGTCTCTCATTGGGTACCATTGGATTGTCAGCCCAGAGGATGAGTGCTGAAATAAATTTTCACACAGGTATGTCAGTTCAAAGGCAAAGAAGATGATGTCAGGTGATTGGGGGGAAATGCTTTTAAAAAATGTGGAGTTTAAATTGAGTGTGGATTTGCAGATGTTTACAATTTCCTTTACCAAAAAAATGGGATAACAGTTTAGTCTGAAATAGAAACATGAGTTAATATGCAGGGGCAGGAGACCATGGGAAAGGTGCAGAAAATACAGAATTTGATGTTGACTTGACATGAAGTTATGAGAGATAAGTCTAGAAATATAAGTTGACTCTAAATTGGAGAATATCCACATGTTCCACAGACGTAAACTGGAACATAATTGGTAAAACTGTGGGGAGTCAAGGCATTGGGAAGAGGAGTTTCCTGATTACCACATTAGGTACTTATAGAGGAAATTTGGTACTAGGAAGCAGGAGGAGTTGAATGACGTTTTCTGAGGGTATCTACAAAACAAAAGGAGAAAATAAATTGATTGGTGAGAATAGAAGACGCAGATTCAAGAAACACTGGGAGAATAATTTCCAGTAGCAATTCTGTACTGTGTCCTTGACGTCGCTCCAGCATCTACTGAGAAGGGTCAGATAAGACAAGTCAAGTGGCCTCCAGGCCTATTGATCCTCTTTCAACTAGAAGAACTCAGCTTCTGTATCATTTATCTACTGAGATTCTTGAAAACAGTTCAATTTTTTACTATTTACACATTCTCTAATTGGATTCCTCTTCAAAATTGTAAAAGTAAGGATCCAGTTTGGAAAAATAAAAGCTCTCAGATGCATATGTATACATATATTATATATAAATATCATATATTTACATTGCACATGAGTTTTATATAAGAATTTAGGGATTATTGAATGAAAAGAACAAGAAAGAGAGAGAGGAAATGGGGAAACAAAATGGAAAACTTGGCGATCAAGAAAATTCCAAAAGAAAAGTCACATAACAAAGGTGAATAAATAGTTTTATCTGAGGTATGTGACGTTTAAAATGTTTCAAAGAAACACATGATGTATGTAAGATATAAGAGCTGAATACTGGAATTGGATATTATCTCTTTAGAGATTACACTTGAAATCATGAGAGCATGAATTTGCCAAGAAGAAAAGACAAACAAAAAAACAAATAGAAAAAATAAGTACCCAAAAGCAAAACAGAATTTTGAGCTAATACTCTCAATTGAGTAGCAATTGGAGAAATAGGAACAACTTTTGAAGAAAGAAAATGATCAGTTGAACAGAGTAACAGAAACTAGACTACTTAGTCTGAGAGAAGTCAAGGACAGATGGAGTTCCAAGAAAACTTTTCATTTGGAGTGAAGTTCTCAGCAGTTTTCATTGTATATGGTCAAGATAGATTAAGCCTTAGAAAGTGCTTATGGACTTAGTTTTCAAGAAAGCAGTTACACTCAGATGATGTGGAAAGAACACCAAGGTGATCAATAATGAGAGCATGGTGAGGGAGAGGACACAAAGATGACTATTTCAGGAGATTTGGCAAGAAAAGGAAAGGGGGAGAAAAGAGTACAAGTTGGTAGGATCTAGGAAAAACATTTTTGTTTTTTGTGTTGCTGTCTTAAATATGATATACCTCCGAGTCCTCTATGAATGGCTAATTTGGATGGAGAGGAGAGAGCTACAAGATGTAAGTTTGAAGAAATAATTGATTGAGCAATAATAATAATAAATAATTATTAGCAATAAAAATAATTGATTGAGTCCTCTATGTGCGGGAGGACTAAGATTCAAAGGTACAGGTGAAGGGTTATTTTTAGCAAAAAGGGAAAAATATAGCTCAATGAAGACATATAAAGTTTCTCAATTTTAATAAATGAGAATACAACTTCTGCTGAAAATATGAAGGGAGACTAGGACAAAGTAAGAAATTTGGAACACTTGGAGATATTTTATAGAGCTGCTATTTAAACAAGTAATTAATAAACAATAAAAATTTGAATCATAAAGATTAATTATCAGTATTGAGGAGTCTCTACTTTAGCCTGGAATACAGGATATCATTATGTCAAATGAAAAACAAATCTAGACTTAGGTAAGGAAACACTTTATTTGAAAATACTGTTGCAATGGGGAAAGGGGAATTACTGCAATAAGGTGAAACGGACTGTTGCAATAGTTAGGCACAGTTAGGCATCCATGAGGCAAAATGGTTTATCTTTTATAAGGAGAAATAAACAAGGCTGGAAAGAACCATGTGTGGGGGTGTGTGGGATAAGCACAAGGTATTTTCAGAAGATATTTTACTGATCCGTAATTTTTTTTTTTTTTTTTTGAGATCAATAGATTCTCAAGAGAAGCCATGAAGGAGAGATTGTTTTTCATTCATATGCCTACTGAAGAGTAGGTCGAGTCAGTATCTTGTGTGGAGAGGAGACACCTGGCTAAATTTTGCTCAGGACAAGTTAGTAAGCATTTTGTCCTGCTTATTAGCTACTGAAGGCAAACCATTCAGCTAATCATGTATGAGACAAACAATGGGATTTTCGGGATTGTGTCTGTCCCTGTCATTCCATCTGGGAGTCTTTTATTTTAGTCAAAGGGGGATGAATGTTTCCTTTTTTTGCGGTACGCGGGCCTCTCACTGTTGTGGCCTTTCCCGTTGCAGAGCACAGGCTCCGGACGCACAGGCTCAGAGGCTCACGGGCCCAGCCGCTCCGCGGCATGTGGGATCTTCCCGGACCAGGGCACGAACCCGTGTCCCCTGCATCAGCAGGCAGACTCTCAATCACTGCACCACCAGGGAAACCCTGGATGTTTCTTTGAAGGAAGCTCTTTCCCAGACAAAAAAGATGGGGAGATTTCTTCTTTCTGCTTCTTCTTTCTGATTTCTTTCAACGGACTGTTGCTGTTTTCCAGGAGCATAGGGCTTAGGTAAAGTTCAACACTGTCAGTTATTCTTGCTTTCATTTAAATATCTCAAATGTTACTGAATTACTAAGAAGTGGAGAAAATGTGGACCGTACAGAGCTGGAGAATGGCAAAATGAAAATAATGTGTACTTGGGTGGGGCAAAGATTTTCCAATGGTGTGGAGTGACCATAACTGAATGGCTCCCTCTAGAGACAAAGATGAAGAACAGGCTCCTTCCTGCAGGTTGCTGAAATGGAGAAGATGAAATCTCAACTATTACAACCAGACTTGGGATACTAATTGTTTAAATGAAATAGGTGTGTGTGTGTGTGTGTGCGTGTGTGTGTGTGAAAGTCAAAGTCGCAATAAATTTTATTGAAGTTTTCCTAAATTTTATCCTGCAGCAGTGGAAGATCCAGCCATTTCCAGCACATGTTAAGTGTCAGTGGTAGATAAAATAAAAATCTACTATGGTTGCATCCCATGAGTTTCCCTTTTTAAATGTAACAGCTACAGGCTTAAGGTTTGCACATATATCAGGAATTGTCAATGTTCTCAATATTGGGAGTTAGAGACATGAGTTGGGGCTATATATAAGTAATTGAATGTAGCAAAGGCTGTAAAAGTATAATTTATTCAATGATGTGTATCAGTCAGTGTCCCTGGGGAAAAGAAATAACATGCTCTTGATAATATGATGCTATTTTAATAAAGGGGAGATTTACAAAGTTGTGTGAATAGTGAAGCATACCCCAAGGAATAGTGTAGGCAGCCTGCATTACTCCAAAGCCAATCAACAGGGACCAGGTCTAGAGCAGATAGCCAAGGAAATAAACTACCTAACCCCATTCTCCTACCCTTTTCCAATCATCTCTCATTCTTCCCAACCCAAAACCCAGCTAGGAGCCAGAGGGCAAGCGTCTGTTGATGAAGCCACACCAATCCACAGACCAGGATGGAGAAAGGAAAGATTAGATCTGGAAGTGACTAAGATTTCCAGCTTTGGGGGAAGGCAGATTGGTGATTAAGAAAATAGCTAGCTGCTTTGTTCTTGTTAAATATGTGAGCCACAGGACTTCTGGTTGAATATGCTCTTTGTCTCCAATGCAGTGTCACCAAACTTCTCAGTAAAATTCACGTGAAGTCACAGGAAAAACACAAAACTCTAATACTACTTGCAATCTAAGTCCAGAATCTGGAAGGAATCCCCCTCTAATATTAAGGCAGGTAGAGTGAGAATGAGGAAAATCTGTCTCAGACTCGCATTATTGCATACCCAAGTATTGTACTCTGAAAGACAGAGAAAAGGGAACATTTTGAAAGCCATTTTATCTGTTCTTGTTTAAAGCATCCAAAGCCTATATAAATCTGAAATTTACCTCTATTCCTAAAGGATATTATGTTTTAATGAATATTACTTCATTCTTTAACCTAAACTGTCCTTGTCACAACTCTGAAGCAATTCCCAGGAAGACTGAGGTGTAAGGGTTGTGGTTGAGTGAGAGCTTTTGGAGAGAAAGTACTAAAATTGAGCAAGGAAAGAGTCAATGGAGTGTGACTATGTCATCCAAGGGACGATTGCCCTATACTCCCATAGGAAAAGGATTTGAGAATTACATTCAAAAACAGAGCACAAGCATAAGGGCAATTCACACATGCTTTTTGATTTGAAGTATTTGGTCTCAACAAAGGGTTAATTATAAGGGGGAAAGAGCAACACGCAAAAGTTATGAAGTGATTTCTGACCTTAATATACGTACCTCAGTCTTTGGGAAAAAAAAAGTAAACATATCACATAAAAGATATTAATAGTTTAATTTATATGCGTAGAAGTATGTCAAATTAATACCAAAAGATAAAGAGCAAAAATTTTCCAAGGCCCTGGAACTAGTCACAAAATTTAGCTTATATTAGGCACAATAGCAATATCAAAAGTGAGTAAATAATATTTCTGTTCTTCCATCATAATTCAAGAAAACCAGCAAATAGTGATAAAAGGTTCTTTAAACTTTTTATATTTTGGAAACAATGTGAAACTGCAATTAGATCACACTTAGTAAACAAAACCAAAACATTTTTTATCACTCTTTATAGAGAAAAAAAAACTGTATTCAGACAAAAATTTACATGTTTAAATGGTATGTTTTAAATCAAAATGGAATAAAATAAATAAAATAATCCATTTCAAGAATTAGAAGAATCATAAAATATGTGCAGTGAAAATAAGATACAAACACATAAATATTATAGCTAAATTAATAGAATAACATATACAAATATTAAAATCTAATAGTGAGACAAATAGTTTTGTCTGTGGTAAACATACTCAAGAAAAGCTTTAGAAAACAAAATAACTAAATTTAACATGAAAAAATGTATATACTTCTATTGGAAAATAATATAAATGCAAAATTATATTTTACATTATTTTATAATCATATGATAATATAAATAAAATTTAGTATATTTTATATGTATTTAGTACATAATATTTTGTTATACTTATTTTTACTATATCTGTTATATTTCGTTATATTTATTATATTATGTTCACATTTTATTATATTTATTATTTTACTATATTCCATAATAAGCTACATTTTACTATATTTTTCAACTTTGAAATGATAAACTTGAAATGATATAAAATAAACATTCTTTTAGAAAGTACACATTGATACATTTTACATGTCAATTCTTGCAAAATGCTGAGGAGATAGTTCCATTTTAATAAACTGATCTAAAGCAAAGCTGAGAATGAAACATTGTTCTATTTCTCTCATGCTGCTTGCTGTGTTTCTTGATTTCCACTGATGTAATAGACTGTTTTCTCATTTTATTTTCTGTTTTTCAGTGGAATTTTTCATGGAAAGTAATGCAGGACTAGATTCTTATTCCATAAATGTATAAATATACACACAATAAGGTGTCCAATGCAAGCTTTCCTAGTTTGTGGTGTGGAGAAGTGTGTTCATTTCCTGCCTCTAAAGTTTTCTTCTCCATCCACTCATCTGTCATGACTTTATGTTAAAAAGTCTGGCCACTCTTCTTTCATGAGAGGCAAGCAATACATTTGACATGCTAAAACTTTCTGTTCAGTTCCCTTAGTCTTTGTTACTACAGAGATGTACATTTGTAGAGTTCTGTTGGACTAAAGCAGGCCAATAGTTCCAAGTCTAAGTATTGGATGGTGAGTGCAAGACACCAAGTTAGCTCCAGGGGGACTCCATCTTCCTCCTTTTCATTGCTGTCAGATTGATTTTCCTAAAGCATGGCTTTTATATGCCTTAATTGCCAATAAATTTCCATGTAGTCTGCAGGGAATTGTACATTTGAAAACAGGAAAGCTGCTCTAGATTCCATTTGTAATCCACTTTCTCAGATTTATCTCCAGCATTCACCATTATATCACAAAACCTCAAGCCATGCTTAACGATTTATCCTTACTTTTATACCCTTCCCCTCTGCTGCACTTTCATTCTTTTTTTTTTTTTTCCCAGTGATGCCCTTTTCCCCCATTTTCCTATGGCCAAAAATGTTCCATTTTTGAAGTTCTTGAAGTCTTCCAAGTAAGTGCTCCATTCAGGAAAGCAAACACACCAACAAATAAATCTCTATCTCTCTTATAAAATAAAAAGCCCTCTCACAAGACTATATCTGCAAATGGCTTAGTTCAATTACCACTTTTATGTTATATTTTTGCTTCTCATTTGTATGTTTTCCCACCATGGACAAAGAAGAACGTGCCTGATCCTTATTTATGTGATTTTAAGTAACTGCTTACGCACAGTTGTCCTAACACAATTATTCTAAAACAAATGATAATGACAAATATTTGTTAAATAAATGAATAAAATAATTAATTGCATGCTGGACTCTTAAGGAACTTAAGGCTAGTCCATAAGCAATGTTGTCAATTCACTGGGGACAAACCTCTATTTTAATGCTGCCAGCTTCTCTTTCTGTGCAGCAAAGAGATTGGATTTGGCTCTGCTTCAATAGGCCACTTGCTTATGTAAATGCAAAGCTCAAATATTATTCTGAAATAATATGAGAAACCAAGAGGGTATGCTGTTCTTCATATTGTTTAAATTCTCTCTAGCAGTTTCTCCCAGATCAGAGCCAGAAAATATTTGGTGTTTCTACTGTTGTCTCATATGCGGCCAGCTATCAGAAAATTATAATTTGTTAATCCATTAGATTTCTCTTTTGGCTTTAGCTGTTGGAGGCTTGAAATAAATTTTAAATATAAATACCATGACTTCCCTACTTGTTTGTTTCTTACTTTAATTTAAGGATCTCCTTCTCATTATAGCAATTATTTTTATTTATTACTCAGTTTATTGTTTTCTGATGAGGAATATTTTTAGGTACTATGATAAATAAGCTAGGTTTTCTTAATATGCCACTGTTAACATTATTTTTAAAAATAAAATCTAAGTGGTTTGTACATAGCATAAGTATTTATTTGCATGCATCTTTTATTTAAGATTGTGAGGCCACTTAAGGCAAAAACAATACCCACATAATAATCACTAAGAATCACCTTGCAAAAATTAGCAATTATCTTGCTAGAATTTTTCTGGTTTCTGCTCTTTCTTTTAGTTACCACACCTAATTCATCAGGAATCTGGAATCTCCTGAAAAACTGATCCGTATATATACTATTTTTCCATTCTTATCTCTCTCCCCTTTGTTCAAGCCACTATCATTTCACACCTGGATTACTTCAAGATTTTCCTAAAATCTCCTCACTTACATTTTATTCCCAGGAATGCATTGTCCTCTTGGCAGCCAAGAGGTTATTTTAAATGTAAATTGTATTATATCACTCACTTGCTTAAAGCCATGCAATTTTTTCATATGATTTGGAATCAAATTATGACTCCCTACCTTGGCTTTCAAACCTTGAATATGTTGTTCATGCAAATTTCTGTGATTATTTTTTACCAGTCTTTTCCTTCCCTACAATGTTCCCACAACTCAAGCCTATTATTTTTCCTTGAACACACACATTTCTTTTCTACCTTAGTCATTTTTCCTCTTCCTGCAATGATGTCCCCTACTTTCCCCATTCATATCATTTATAGTTCAGTTTAAAGGCAGCCTTCTGAGAAACTCTGCCTTGATCACTAAATCTACAGTTGGCTACCCAATCACTGCCTATGATATCAACTCTATTTTAATATTCCAATATGGAAAGCATCATTCTTTGATATTTTTCTCTGAATATCCATACATCCACTGATCCATCCATCATATACTCTTTCATTGGTTCAACAGCACCCATATAAAATTCAAGATCCATGAAAGAAAGAATATCTTTTGTGTGTTCACTACTTTCTTCTGGACCTATATTGATAATGTATAGTAGATATTCAATAAATAAATGTTAAACCAACAACTGTTAATTTGCATATATCTTCTCAATTAATCTTCACTATAAGTTTTTCAAGTGGTGACTGGTATGATTCCTTTAATGAGTGAGGAAACTGAGGTTTAGAGAGGTGTATTAACTTGTCAATTATATATATATATATATATATATATATATATAAATATTAAAAATGTTATTTGCTTTCTTTGGGGGAAAAATCACAAAATTTATGTATGGCATTAAGTCACAGATTGGGCCTTTCCAATCAATTATAATCCTTAGTTAGAAATACATTAAAATAATCCATTCAGACATAAATCTTTCTTTCACTCTTCTATGCTTTATTTCAAGTAAAATCTGAATTCTACTACCATAGTCACACTCGTTCTGGTATTTAATATAAGTTCTCCAAGTCAAACACATAGGCATCCATAATCACATAATGCCATTCTGTGAGTTTCTTAACTGAAAAATTGCATAGTATTCAAGGTCTAATACTGAATTTCATCTTTTTCAGTCATCATTATGCGACTGAGATTCATTCATATTTATATCTGAGGGTCTATTAGAGTCTTTGAATGGCTTTGTGATATTCTTCCATGTGAGTAACCACGTTGTATTCTGTAGATCTTCCTCTTTAGTCCCTTGGAATGATACCAAATTTTGCTATTCCAGACAGTATTACATGAACATCTTCATCCTTAACTCCTACATACCTGTGAATGGAGTTCATAGGCTCTTAGCAGATATTATATTGGCTGTAGTGTTTAAATTAAACACTTAAAAATATGAAAATGTTTTCGTGTATGTACCATATGAATTTTCCTGTGAAATGGATTTATTTGCTTTGTCACATTCTCAGATGTATGGCAGTCCAAAATATTTAAGTACTTAAAAGTTGTATTGCTCAGTCATATCTTCTTAATATTTTCAGTATTATCAAATATTGACAATTTCCAAGTTGACTGCACTTATTTATATAACTTCTAGTAAGGAACATCTCTTCATAAAGTTAATATCCATTTCTTTTTTGGTTTTTGCATACCTGATTAAAAAGTGGCATCTCACTGTTATTTTAACTTGCTTTTCTCTGTTTAGTTTTGAGACTAAACCTACATGAGGTTATTTTTATCATGTACTTAAAGCATAATGAAAATTAACTTTTCATTCTGTAGTAATTTTGCACCAATGGTCTTAACATGTCATCTTTTTCAGAATCTACTCTTTTCAGTGTTCTGCTGTGCATGGGAAGCAATTCCCATCAGTGAATTCAATCATGAGTTGGCTAATTGAGTGACAATAGTAATGATGTTCTCATTTCTAGGTTTAGGTATCATGAGGCCCAGTGTATTCTTTTTGCATTTTTATGCTTCTACCATTTTCACTGGAAAGATGTCCAGGCTGGTCTTCAGGTCAGAAATAGAGGATGGAGCAGAACTACCCAAGCAAGCTACTCTGGCCAAGCCAGCCTTGAGTGAAGCCTCCAGCCTGACTGCAGATGCATGACCCAGATGCCCCACAGAAGCCCGAGGGAGCCCAGATGATATCTGCGAATCCACAGCCTGCAGACTCATGAGACGTAATAATAAATGTTTGTTTAAGCCACTGAGATTTGAGCTGGTTTGTTAGTCAACAACAGATAATGGTTACATATCATATGTCAGCAAAGGAGATTTGTCCTAGGAAATTAAAAAAATCAGTGTTAATGATTCAGTGACATTTTTCATTCATATAATAATATGCTTTAAATAATTTATATATTATCGTCTTTTTCTGAGCAAACCTAGCAGTGTTTAGTTTTCTCTTAGGTATAAAAAATTTAGTAGTTATAATCATATCTATCTATCTATATATGATTAATAAGGATAAGCTGAAGCCTTGGAATGTCAATTGTCAAGCAGTGATAAAGTATTGAGTGGGATTTTCAAACACACACACATACACACACACAGACTTAATTTCATAAAACAAGCCAGGTGGTGAAATAAAAGCTGTTTTAATCCTTAAGGATTTTCATGGTGTGAATGAGAACAAACTTGATTTTTTTTTCACTCCTGCATTGTACTGATATTATGTTAATATGCATAGAACTCAAAGAATTAAAAGAAAATAATTTTGAAAGAAGCCCACTTTTGAAATAAATTCCCATGATTTCATCTGTATAAGCAGTTTCTTTTCTCTTTTTCTATTGCTTTAACTATATTATCTTCAATTTATATTTTGTGTGCTCTCAGCTTTTTAAAACAATCAAATAATAATAATTTGATAGTATTTGAATGTAGTTTAACCAATAAAATTGTTAACATAACCTATTCTTTTTGGCACATGTGAAATAAGAAAATAGTAATAGTGCTTATTATTTATATGTTGGATCTTTGCTATCTGGAATTTCAACATTATGAAAATGACTAACCAAAACCTCTTTACACAAATTTGCAGTAATGACATCACATATTAAGATTTTACATAATTTACACTTTCTTTGAGATTTTAAATAGACAAATAATTGAGAGAACCTGTGTTACTAGTGACAATTTTTAAAGATTTAACATAAGTTGAAAAAAAAGAAAAAGAAACTTATGGAAATATGGCAATTCAACTAAGATTTAGATGTTTTATTCTCAGAAAAAAAAAACTGACTTTATTCTTATCAAATCCACTTATTCAAGAATGTCTAACTTATATATGTGTTAATATATATTACTATATAAGAATGTATATTATGTATATCTTATATATATTCCACATATAGTAGCACCTTTAAAGATAATGCTTTAGATCTTCCTTTTTTTGGCATGAATGTGTATGAAGAAAGGAATATTTTCTGGCCCATAAATTAATTCCACTTATCATTCAAATGTAAGCCAATATTCTGTTTTAAAGAATAGTAAATCTGCAAACTCTCCATTATCTAAATATATTTTCAAGTGCAATAAATTCACAGCACTTAACAGGAAGACATTTAAAATAATAATACCTTAATAGGCCATTCTAAAGTAAGAATAGACATTTTAGCATGTGACAATAAGTGTGAGTATGAATGTTTCTGTTTTCTCTTCTTCCAAATATTATTCAAATGTATATAAATAATCTAATGGAAAAAATAGAACATATTTTATCTACTTATCTTTCATACTTAAAGAAAATCTTTAATTCCTTCTCTTTCCTTCTGCTTTTAATATCATAAAAATCACTGTTTTTCATAGTTTTCATATAAAAGGTCTGCCATTTCTTACTTCCATAGCATTCACATTGCTCATGTCATAATTAGAATAAAACAACATAAATCTCCCTGTCAAAGGTTTGTATAAGTAGTTAATAGCATTTGTTACTAAAAAAAAGTTGTGTATCTCTTATAATGCAAAGGATTGTGCTGAGAATTGGAATTTTATCATTTATTATTGTTTGTTTTGTAGTGGCTAGTGAACAGGGAATATAATAGAATTTAATAAATATTCTAATTGGTTATTTAGTTACTAAAATTATCTGGATTGAAGCAAATCATAATTTTTAAATAGCAATAAAATATAGAAATACAAAAGCAACTTCGAAACAAACAGCTAAAATATACTTATTTAAATCTATGTGGCAAATGTGTCATTTTTTTCAGTAATCAAATAATTATTTTAGTAATTACGGATTTACTAAAATATCATTAAATTAGCAAACAACTGAATGTAAGAAATATGATTTAAAGTCCAGGTACTTTACAAAATTACAGAATAAGAATTGACCATTCATGCATACATTTTGTTCTCTTACCTTCTGAGTGAGAAAGCAACTGAGATAGGGGAACAGATTTCTGCCTTATTCCTGTATCTTCTCTACCACTCCATACTCAACTCTGTAAACGCCATTCCCAGACAGTAACAGTTCTCATCTACTTGCTTCCTAAATCTTCACCCTCAGCATGTCACACTCTCCTGGAAACCTATCAAAACATGTCATCTTTGTCTAAGGTGGATGCTTAAAGAAAAAAAAGAAAAAGTGGATAAACATTAACTAGGTATTGTTCATTACCTTTCCAGTAAGACCCTGATAATAAATCAACTATCATCACTAGAAAACACCACATTAACTTACTGATAAATAACAACCTACTTATGCAACTGGGTATTTAAAATAATAATGATTAGTATTATAAAGACATATGCTAATGTTAATCATCCATTCTCTCAACAAATGCCTTCTTTACTGCTTGCTCTGAACAAGGCATAGTGATTGATCTTTTCCTTAATTGTACTACTTAGTATATAAAGTTATTCAAACTTTACAGAAACTGTATTTTAACGCACTATATTTTTGAAACAAGATAAAATTTGGACAAGATACTAATTATGGTATTTGATAATAAGAAGTCTGTTTGACTTCTTGAAAATTAAGTATGATCAAATGTGGTATTTATGTATAAGGCTCTGGCTTAAGCCAGTAGGAGACATCCATTCTATCAGTATTATTTCTATATTATTTCTACTATTTTGAGTATTTCTTAAGATTATTGTATATATACTTCAATGCTCATTGTAATGTTTTTAAAAGTACAATGTATATTTTTTATTAAGTATACTAGTTCTCTACTAAAGTCAAATATAATGGGAAAACATTACATCATGATGTATTAAAGGTCATATTTAGAACAAATATCTTATAAATCATTTAAAAAGCATTTTGTTAAAACATAAAAAGAAAGTATTTTAAGGACAAAAAATTTCCTGTTAAAATTTTCATAGATAGTATTTCTTTATACCTCAATTTATAAAAAACTAAAGATGGGCACTAATATATATACAAAGGTAGAGCAAAAGTGTTCATTACTATCCTTAGAAATTTTCATAGTGAATACATTTTGTCTTTTTAACTAATGGATAGTATATATCGAATATCTTTCAACAATGTATCATTCTTATTAAGAGTAATTTTGTCTAAACCCACATGGTATCTGAATCAGATATATCTATCTAGCACCACATACCAGTTTTATAGACTTTCTTGATGTTGATCATAGCCTAAAGTAAAAGAAAGCCATTAAAAAAATCTGTTTCTATTACCTGAGAACAGTTAGAAAGTCTTTAAGAAAATTGAGTAGAGCATTTTGAATATAAATTTAGGCTCTACACTCTTCTTAAATTTCTTATTTCAAAAATGACCCTAAAATATTATTTCCTGTCAGAAAAAAAATATATCTTCTCTTCACACAGTCATTTAATTAAAAAATTGTCACAAACACCTAAATGAGCAGTTTGTTCTGAAGAACCTGGGGCAGGACAGGAATAAAGACGCAGACATAGCGAATTGACTTAAGGACATGGGGAAGGGGAAGGGGAAGCTGGGACAAAGTGAGACAGTGGCATGGACATATATAAACTACCAAATGTAAAATAGATAGCTAGTGAGAAGCAGCCGCATAGCACAGGGAGATCAGCTCAGTGTTTTGTGACTACCTAGAGGGGTGGGATTGGGAGGGTGGGAGAGATACACAAGAGGGAGGGGATATGGGGACGTGTGTATATGTATAGCTGATTCACTTTGTTATAAAGCAGAAGTTAACACACCATTATGGAGCAGTTATACTCCAATAAAGATGTTAAATAAATAAATAAATAAATAAAATAAAGATTAAAAAATGAACATTTGGGATGTATTTGCAATACTTTCAAATCTACAGTTGAAGAGAGTTGAACCAGTTAATTCTATTACACCTACTCAAATATTAAATTAAAATATGGAAAACATATTGCCCACATATTTTCAATCAAGTAAATTTACATGCTTTGTGACTGTTTACATTTTTTTAGTTTAGCACATTAACTAAAATATGAAAAATATTTTAATAAGTGAAATGTGATAAATAGAAATAAATGATTTCCCATTTTTGAAGATGATATACAGTGAGGCTGTCAAATAATCAAAAATAATAAATCAAAGAGGATACTTAATCTGCAAATATAAAAAGGAATATATACACCATTGAAAAGGAACTGAGGTCATTGCATATGAAAACTTTGAAGTTGTGGGTTAGAGCCTTTGTATACATCTAAGGCTGCACTGACATTATGACAATGACTAGTCATGTACAGATACTGAATATTTGGAATGTGGTTAGTCTGAATTAAGATACAATTTAAGTATAAAATGCACACTTGAATTTTGAACAATTACATGGAAAAATGAAAATATATTATTCATGAATCTATATTGATTACATATTGAATAAATAATATAATGATATATTTTTCTTAAACCATATTATTAAATTGTTTACTTGTTTTGTTTTACTTTTATCAATGTGCCTACTAGAAATTTTAAATTACATATGTAGACCACAGTATATTCTATTCGATAGCACTGTAACCCTCGATGTGAAACTTTGTGGAAATTTTCTTTCAATACATGTAAATATCAAGAATGCTGGATTACATCATTGATATAATAAAGCACACTGTAATATAAGAGGAGGTGAACATTACTGAAGGAAAAAGAAACACTCAAAGCTAAACAGTATAATGATTGTAGGTGGTTCACAAGGGCAAATTCAGGTATTTAAGTATAGTTATAAAATGAGGGAAATAGACTGTCCTATGAGCGTTTTATGAAATCAACAAAATATGAATGTGAGTCCAAATGTGCAAAATCACCTCAAGGAGACCAAATGGTTACCGGGACACCAAAAATATTTGTTACTATATTCTTGGTAATAAAGTGCTAATGAAAGACCAGGTCGATAAGAAGGTTTTGGGGTGACAATGGAATATACAGAGAGCCAAGCACAGAGGCAAACATTTAGGATACTCATCTAGAAGCCATGCAGTGAAGTGTTTGTGACCTTAGGATAAAGTTAGTATCTAGTTGCCCTAACAGTAATTTTTGCCAGTGTGCATAACACACCAGATCATCAAAATTTGATTTCTTTAAGCATTCTAATTATACAAAAATGCTTTCTTTAGTTCTCACTCATCAAGCATCTTTTAAGTAACTTGTGTTTCCAGGTAACTTGTTTCTAAATGAAAATGTGGTAGTTTTATTCATGGAACAGTGGTGGTGTTTCTCATATTTGCCTAATGGATTTCTGTTTCGGCTTGATCCATTGGTTTCTTTTTTATTTTTAGCTTTATTGAGGTATAATATTTGTCTCCTTTATAAGAGAAAGTTAGTGTACTTGAGGGCTGCTAAATCTGAGGCCCTGATAAACAGGAATGCCTGATTATGAAGGTTGATGATTAGAAGGATTTGAAAAAATATGTGTCCAGGAGGTCACTAAATGTTCCCAGGAAGCATTCTCCAACTATATGCTGAATGTACCTCTTATTTGATGTTTTCAAAATACGTAGCATTTATAGATGGAAATTTGAAGAGTATCTGCATGAATATAATCTTGTGATAGTTGATGCAATGGATACAAGTATGTATGTGTGTATGTGTGTGAACATGAAGGAGAAGGAAAAGCACTTTACATAATTAACCCCTCTGGAGTACTCTGAAGCCATGTGATGCTTGGAAGCTTTGGAAGTAAGGACACAAATATGCCTTATGTGCCACACATCCTCATTAGAACTAAGGATATATTTTTGAGACACAGACATGACATCATGACTCATTAATCTTTAATTTATATTTATTTGCATAGCTTACCTAGCATTAAACAAAATTATTCCAACCCTCCTATGCTATCCCAAGAGCCCAAGTATAAAGAGGAGAAGATAATGAAAGTAGATTAAATCTGTCACTGATAAAATACCAAGAGTAAAGAATTTGTTGCCTTCAGAACTATGAAATAGTAAACTATATTTTCTGCCATTGTTACTTCACATGAGTGCAATCATAATATTTCCAGCTATTTTCCAGTACCTTATATATCAGCTTGTGGAAACAATATTGGCTACTGTGACTTCATTGTAAGAAATTCTATGTCATAGAAGGTTGCTGCAGGAGGAGAGGAGTTCCTAAAGAGCAGTAAAATTTTAGATGACTTTTACAGTAACTGCTGAGTAAAGTTCAACGGTGATAGATGAGAAGTGTGAGATCCTAGAGGGATAAACACATACATAAAGAGGAACATAGAAATAATTACTTTTAAATACCTCTCATTTTAGGAGAAAAGATCCAGGAAAGAATAATTTTATTATCAACATACTTTATTTTCCCATGAGAATAAACCTAGCAGATTATCAGGATTTTCACAGGACTCAGAATGATATTGATTTCCAAGATGCCTATTATAGCTCCACCATGAAGCATTTGAGGTAAAGTTTTCAGCTCTTTTGAGTGTATTTATGAATTTTCTATTTCCAGTGACTGTAAAATGTAATTGGAAGTCTTGTTTAAATGTCACTTCCACAGGGAACATGACAAGATCATAGCATCCTGTATTTCCCTTTTATTTCTCTCCCCATGTGGAATCATTAATTTAAAATACATCTTCTTTGAGAAATTGGTAAACTCCATAAGGGCAGGAACAACAGTTGTTTGGTCTTATTCTGAGCTCAAAGTGACTAGCAGAGCTATTTCTTGATTAATAATTGATCAATACCCAATTGATAATTTAAGTAATGTCTTGCAGGAATTGTGAGGATATCAAGGTTTTATTTTTAATACAATTGCAAAGCAATTCACTCAACACATGTACTATGTCCTAAATCAAAACTATCCTGGTATTTCAACCAGAATTTCCTTCTTGAAAACTCTCACTATGGGTTGAGTAAACTTCTCTTAGTGAACATTATTCTTCCTTGGATTATCATGGCTGCAGACATATTTTATTTTAAGAATTGTGATCTGAATACCCATAGGGAAAATACAAATGTTGTAAATAATAAAGCCAGACTTAGGTAGTGATGGTCACAGTGTCACACTGGAAAGTCACCTAAAGAAAACAGGGACTACTTGGCTCCAGCTAAGTGACACTGTTTGAGAACTCATGCTCAGCACTGTCAAGAAAATTGCTTCAGCTCATTTAATATTATACAACTTCCTAAAGTAATTTTCTATACTTACTTTTGTTTAAACTTTATCTACATAGTACCAGGATAGCACATTGCACATATCAAGTGTTGCATTAACTTCTTTGGATTAGTTATAGCATGCATTATACATAATATAATTTTAAAGAGAATAAAATTAGCCAAAATAAGAATGAATATTTATTTATCTGCTAATTTATTAATGTTTTTCTATACAAGACATTAGGTTACACCCATCATATGAGTCAAAATGTCCTACTATGAGAATGGTATTAGAGGTGTGTGTGCTACAATGTATATCCAACTGTATATTTAGTGAATATTATTTCAAAATGTACTCCCATTTCCTCTTAAAAAGTTATAGCATAACATTCAGAGAATACAAGAGAATTTTACTTGCTCTATCCAAACACATAATCAGCTCAATTATTGCAACCTAACTGTAATACTGAAAAAGTTGTTTTAATTCTAGAATTCATTACATTGTAGGTGAGGTACTTAAAAGCAAGTATGATTTCTCATTTATTCTTTCATTTTCCAGTGCTAAACACTGTGCTTGTAACTTCTTAGTATGTCAAATGATATATCATGAATTAGTTAATGAAATAGTTGACAAAACAACTTTTCTACAAGCAAACCACATGTAGTTAATTAACTGTAGCCTTAAACATGAGTTTCTGAGGTATCACCAGGTAAATTCATGTAGGTGAAACTGACCACATTTCTCTTAGAAATGCTTGGCTGAAACCCTCCTTTAAGAGAGTTTGGGATAGTTTTCCTTTTTTGAATCTGACCCATAGCATACTCTCCTTTTGCCCTGATTCCATATTTTACCTTTCTTATCTTAGCCTCATCACCATCCTTGTCAGAACATTTCTTAGACCAGTGCTAACAGAGAGAGTTCCCTTTTTTTTCTTTTTTGGGCAGTATTCAGGCCTCTCACTGCTATGGCCTCTCCCGCTGCGGAGCACAGGCTCCGGACGCGCAGGCCCAGCAGCCATGGCTCACTGGCCCAGCCGCTCCGCGGCACACGGGATCCTCCCAGACCGGGGCACGAACCCGCATCCCCTGCATCAGCAGGCAGACTCTCAACAACTGCGCCACCAGGGAAGCCCGAGAGCTCCCTTTTGATAGGCACCTTTCTGAATTCCCCTATTTGAAGTACAGATATTCAGTTCTAATCATAAAATGACATGTGTGACATTTCACATAGTTCCTTTGTTACCCAGTGATCGATTCACACATATTCTCTTCGTCCAAAGTTCATGCTAACATAAGCATGCTCACTCCCATGATGCTGTAATAGGTAACAAATAAAATTATCTTCAAAAGCACTGGGCTCCTAATCTTGCATTTGATGCTTCCTTCTGCAGATTCTGAGTTTCTGACTTGGCTCCCCAGCCTCTCTCCCTGTTCAGGCGTGGGTAACAAATGACATTTGCTAAGTTCCTAGGTCACCTTGGATGAAAAAAATTGTTATTATTTTGCACTTCAAACCTTTTATATCAGCTATATAGTCCTTTAAAAATATGTTCCTTAAAGTCACACACAATATCATTAATTGATAATTTTTATTTATAGAAATGAATAAAATTATCAAACCACTTTATTCTTCATTTGAAGAAAATAAGACACACATACACACGCCCATAAACTCAGAGATATGATTAGTGGCATTTGAGACATTTCTTCTAACAAAAAAAAAATCCTGAAATAAATTATTCCTGAAACATTTGGTGATTTATGGGGATGTTGGAACAGAATATTTAAAATCAGGACTAAATGAGAGAACAGATTTTAAATTTGCCATATAAATCATTTGGGAACATTTGCCTATTTACTCTGTACAACTGGTAATATAATGTATAATAAGCATAAATAAGCATACTCTTTTTCATTACTTTTAATATATGCTTTCCTTATGCCTTTTATTTTGACACGCACTGTCACTTGAAAAGAGAAAACTAAATACTTTCTTGAAGAGTCGACAAATCTTTGCACTTATTAACTACCTCATTATTTTACATTTCAGAGAAGAGAAGCCATCTGAATTTCACTGTGACTAATTTAATTAGACCAACACTGTAATTCTCAGTGTACAGTCTACGATGTGTCTTTATTTTACTATACATTTTGGTTCTCTTGCCAGATGGAAGCAAAAGGGAAACTACATCCCTTGTGCTTTTAAATTTTACTTTCCCTTTTTGCTTTTCTAAAATCTTCTTTTAGATTATGTGTAACTTGCCTTCTTCCTCCAGCCCTGCTTTCTATTTCCCTAAACTATACAATGAAAATTTGATCCTTAACAAAACCCCAGTCTATAAGGTGATTATATTATGATAAAACATCATTACTTTATGAAGGAAAGAAAAAGCCAATATACATTGATGAAAACTAGTCAAAAGGAATTAATATCTGTTTTATTTATCATAAACGCTGTCTAACAAAAGAGTTCTGGAAAAATAATTTGTTTTCTCCTGTACAATAATTTACAGTTTTATTTCACATTACAGATTGTGTTTTTTTCTAAAAGATCATTGTTTTACTTATATTTGCTTTCAGTTAGATAAACTAGGATAAAGATGGGTCATTTTCACTCCATCATATAAACTAAATTTATTTGCAGAAATACTTGTCTCCCATAACTGATCTCATTCACCCACTTCACCCCCTGACTTACAGCAGAAAAGAGTAAACACTCTTTATAATTTTGTGTAATTTGCATTAAATTTTAATGATCCTCCAAAGATGTTTTAACATGTACACAATCCAATACAAATATATGTTTCTCTTCCAACTCCTTGCTTTTATACAGAGGATGCTAAATATTTTGTTCTACATTTTGATTTTTGCATTTAGCAATTTATCTTGGCAAACTTTCCATATCAGCACATAAAAGTTCCTTTTTTTTTTTTTTTTAACCTTCATGGTATTCCATTATAGGGATTTACCATAATTTATTTGTACAATTCTCCATTGATGGACGTTTGTGTTGCTTCCAATTATGGTATGAATATTGAAATGTTTCTCAGTTTGTCACTTTGCTTTTAAATTTTGCTTACGGTGTTCTATGTCATACCTACTATCTTTAAATTGAAGGTAGTTGATTATATATCCATCTTACCCATTGTATCATATGGATTTTGAATCAAGGTTAGAATAATTTTCAACATTCTGAAATTGTAAAACAATATTTCATATAATTTTAATATAGATTGCTATTTTTTATTATTAGTCTTTGTATCATTTGGAATTTACATTTAGGTGATGTCTGGCTTATGAATCCAGTTAACTTTCATTTACAGAAAGTTACCCAATTATTAAAAAAGCCAAATATTGAGTAGTCATCTTTTTCTCACTGAACTGAAATGTCATTAGCAGCATATACTTAATGTCTGTTTTTATATCTGCATATCAATTATTCATTTGCCTGGCATATATCAGTATTTTATCATTTTAACTATAAAAACTTTATATTTTGCTTCAGGAGAACAAGGCTCCCTTCACTGTTCTTATTCAGTTTCTGGCTGTTTTCATAGTATATTTTCTAAAGGTGCCAACTCCATATCCACACAGTCAAAAATCAAATTTTGTTTCCTACAGCTTCAGCATGTTCCTTAATCAGTTTCATCAGCTGAGAAAATAATACTACCTACCTCAAAGGATTGTTATGTTTATATTTAGGGAACTCAAATAATGTCTGGCAAACAGCACTGAATTAAGTGTTAGCTCTATGATTATTAATTATTTCACAGGAAATATGCAACTACTTGTCCAGTTAAAATGCTAATATTACAAAGGGATTTTATTAATGAGATACATAGATATGTAGATTAATTTAAAGGACATTGACATTTTTAAGATTAATTAATGACTGATTTTGAGTTAATTTAGGAGTTTCTATTCTTGCTTACTCTTTGTCAGTTCAGGCTATTATAAAAAATATCATGGACTGGATTATGTGTAAGTAACTGGAAATTATCTCTTACAGTCATGGAGTCTGGAAAGTCTAAGATCAAGGCACCAGCAGGTTTGGGCTCTGGTAAGAGCCTGCTTCCTTGTTCATAGATGGTCATATTCTTGCTGTGTCCTCACATGGCAGAAGGGATGAGGGAGCTCTTTGGTAGATTTATTTTAAGGCTCTAATTCCATTTGTGAGGGCCTCACCCTCATGATCTAATCACCTCCCAAAGGAACTCCCCCCTCTCCCAAAACCATCACTCTGGGTGTTAGGATTTTACAAATGAATTCTGGAAGGACACAAACAGTTACTCCATAGCACTTATATACTTATTTGGGACAGAAAAGAAGTACAAGTATTTATGTCTCTCAAAAATAATCCAAGCCATGGTAAATATATTAATTTAATAATTAAGTTTTACTCTATATGTTTTTATTATATATTTTGCCACTTTTAAACACATAAGTTAATTTAATTTTTTGTTCATTATCTGATGTTTGTTGCCTTAGTAATTTTAAACTGGGGATTGACAGAAACTTGGCTAGCGATTTGTCAACCTGATCATAAAAGATACTAGAGTAAATTTTATTATCTTTGGCTATAAACAATAAGGCAGTTTGCAATGACACTTTATTTTGCTGATTTTTTACTGTCACTACATATAATGAGTTTATTTTAAATCAAGCCCAAGCAGCCTGTATATGATATGACTAAAATGTAACATGTGAATAAGAAGTCTCTAAATCAATTATGGAAGAATAATTAGACATTAACAAAAAGTGAAGGTATAGAAATTGAGAATCATATCTAGAAGAATTAAAATGAACATTATTAAATATGAAAAAATCTTGAGAAATAAAATATCATTTAAATATCCTTCAAAATATCTGGAGTAGAAAATATTATTTTACTCAAAATATAATTCCTAAATGCACCAATTAAGGCAGAACTTGTCAGAGTGATTCAAAAAGGAATAACCATTATTTTTAATGGCTGAGTGATAGTCCATTGTGTATATGTATATATACCACATCTTTATCCATTCTTCTGTTGATGGACAATTAGGTTGCTTCCATGCCTTGGTTATCGTAAACAGTGCTTCAATGAACATTGGGGTACATGTATTCTTTCGGACCATATTTTTCTCCAGATATATGTCCAGGAGTGGGATTGCAGGATCACATGGTAGCTCTATTTTTAATTTTCTAAGAAACTTCCATACTGTTCTCCATGGAAGTGGCTATACCAATTTACATTTCCACCAACAGTGTAGGAGGGTTCCCTTCTCTCATGAAATAATGCCATTTGCAGCAACATGGACAGACCTAGAGATCGTCATACTGAGTGAAATAAGTCAGACAGAGAAAGAGAAATAGCCTATAATATCACTTATATGCAGAATCTAAAAAGAAATGATACAAATGAACTTATTTACAAGACAGAAACAGACTCACAGACTTAGAGGACAAACTTATGGTTACCAGGAGGGGAAGGGTGAGGGGAAGAGATAATTAGGGAGTTGGCAATTGACATATACACACTGTTATATTTAAAGTGGATAAACAACAAAAACCTACCATATAGGGCTTCCCTGGTGGCGCAGTGGTTGAGAGTCCGCCTGCTGATGCAGGGGACACGGGTTCGTGCCCTGGTCCGGGAAGATCCCACATGCCGCGGAGCGGCTGGGCCCGTGAGCCATGGCCACTGAGCCTGTGCGTCTGGAGCCTGTGCTCCGCAACGGGAGAGGCCACAACAGTGAGAGGCCCGCGTACCGCAAAAAAAAAAAAAAAAAAAAAAAAACCTACCATATAGCACAGGGAATTCTGCTCAATATTATGTAACAACCTAAACGGGAAAAGAATTGGAAAGAAAAAGGATACATATAAATATATAACTGAATCACTTTCTTGTATACCTGAAACTATCACAACATTGTTAATTAACTATACCTGAAACTATCACAACATTGTTAATTAACTATACTCCAATATAAAATAAAAAGTTTAAAAAAGTATAACCAACTACATGTTGTTACAACAAGCTTAGTTTAAATATAAATAAATATGTAGATTAAATGTAAATGTATAGAGAAATAGGTACCATAATAATAGTAACAAAAAGAAAGAAGGTATTAATCTCAGACAGAGCCAACCTCATAGTGAGGAAAGTTATTAGGGATATAGAAGCACATTGCATAATGATAAAAGTGTCATTTCTCCAAGAAGACATAACAATCCTTAATGTGTAAATGCCTATCAGAGCATCAAACTACTTGAGGCAAAAACTAGTACATCTTCAAGGAGATGGATGAATCTACCATCATATTTGAAGACTACAATACCCTTGATTAGAAATAGACAAATTCAGCAAACAGAAAATGAGAAAGGACATACTTGAACTCAACAACACCATCAATCAACTGTATATAATTGACATCTTTAAATGGTTTCATCCAACAACAGCTTAATACACAGTTTTCTCAAGATCACGTGGAACATTCACCAATATAGAATACATTTTGGACCATAAGATTCACTTTAATAAATTTAAAGTAACATAAATCATACAATGTCTTCTCTCAGACTACAACGAAATTAAACTAGAAATCAATAAGAGAAAGATAATTGGAAATCAACAAATTACATGAAGATTACAAAACACACTTCTTAAAAACATGAGTCAAAAAAGAAATTGCAAGAGAATTTAAAAATACTTTGAACTAACTGAAAATGAAAATACAACTTATTAAAATTTGTAGGATCCTATAAAAGCAAAACCTAGAGGGAAATTTATAATATTGAATGCATAGATTAGAAAAGATCTAAAATCAATAACTGAAGTTTCTGCATTAGAAAACTAGAAAAGGAAGAGCAAGTTAAATTTAAATTAAGTAGAATAAAATAAATAAAAAGAATTAAAACAAATCAATACAAGTAAAAACAGAAAATCATTAGAATGAAACCAAACATTGTTTCATTAAAAATAACAATAACATTTATGCACTTCTAGATAGGTAGCTATGAAGAAAAAAGAGAGCATGTGCACAACTTAATATCAGAATAAAAGAGGGAACATTACTGCAGACCCCATAGACATTAAAAAGATGATAAAGGAATACTTTGAATAACTCTATTCCTACAACCTTGGTAATATAGATGAAATAATAACCTTTCAAAACAGAAGTCACCAGACTTAGATGGTTCACTAGTAAATTCTATCTAACGTATAAGGGAAAATATTATACCAATTGTCTACAATCTCTTTCAGAGGAGAGGAGCAGAGAGAATATTTGCTAACTAATTCTATGAAACTGATATTACCCTAATACTAGAACCAGACAAAGAGGTTATAAGAAAATAAGACTACAAACCAATATCTATCATGAGCATAGATGCAGAAATCCTCAACTAATCATCAAAAATGGAATCCAAAAATAAGTTAACAGAATTATACACCAATTTCACCAAGTGCAGTTTATTCAAGGTATGAGAGTTTGGTTCAACTTATGAAAATCAATAATTGTAATCCCTCATACCAAGAAACTAAAAAAGAAAAAGCACATGATCATATATACAGCTGTAGAAAAGATTTGGGACAAAATCTAACACTCATTCGTAATAAAAATCTCTCAGGGAACTAGAAACAGAAGGAAACTTCCTCAACTTGGTAAATACTGTATACAGTTAACATCATACTTAATAATGAGAAACTGGAAGCTTTCCCACTAAGGTCAAATAGAAGTCAAGGGTGTCCCATCTCAACATTTCTTTTAAGCATCATACTGGAAATTCTTGAAAATGTAATAAGACTAGAAAAGGTATTAAAAGATGTACAGTTTGGTAAGGAAGACTTGAAAGTGTCATTGTTCACAGATGATATGATCATCTATGTATAAAATCCAAAAGATTTATCAAGAAATCTCACAGTTAATAAGTAATTATAACAAGGATGCTATATACGATTAGTAGGGCTTCCCTGGTGGTGCAATGGTTTAGAATCTGCCTGCCAATGCAGGGTACATGGGTTTGAGCCCTGGTCCAGGAAGATCCCACATGCCGTGGAGCAACTAAGCCCGTGTGCCACAACTACTGAGCCGGCACTCTAGAGCCCACAAGCCACAACTACTGAAACCCATGTGCCTACAGCCCATGCTCCACAACAAGAGAAGCCAACACAATGAGAAGCCTGTGCATAGCAATGAAGAACAGCCGCTGCTCGCTGCAACTAGAGAAAGCATGCGCACAGCAACGAAGACCCAATGCAACCAAACATCAATAAATAAAATACATAAATTTAAAAAAAGATTAGTATACCAAAGTCAGTTGCTTTCCTATAAACCAACAATAAACAAGTGGAATTTGAGCTTAAAAGCAAAATACCATTTTTATTAGCACCCTAAAATTAATTTCTTAGATATAAATCTAACAAAATATATACAAACAAGATCTATATGAGGGGAACTACAAAATTTTGATGAACAAACTCAAAAAAAATTAAATAAATGGAGAGTTGTTCCATGATTATGGATAGAAGGACTCAACATTGTTAAGATAACAGTTCTTCCCACCTTGATCTATGGATTCAATGTAATCTTCCCCAAAAAACCCAGAAGTTTATTTTATGGAATTTAACAAACTGATTCTAACATTTATATGGAGAAGCAAAAGACCCAGGTTAGTCAACACAATATTGAGAGAGAAGAACAAAGTAGACTGACAGTTTCCAACTTCAGTACTTACTATAAAGCAGGAGTAATCAAAAGACTGTGGTATCAGTGAAAGCATAGGCTAATAAATCAATGGAACAGAATAGAGAGCCAGAAAATAAGCCCACATAAATATAATGAAGTTACTTTGGCAAAGGAGTCAAGGCAACTCAATGGAGAAAAACTAGTTTCTTCAACAGAGAATGCTGGAACAACAGGTCAGTCACATGCAGAAAATAAAAAATAACATAAAATAAATCTAAACACAGAATTTATGCCCTTCACAAAAATTAAATCAAAATAGATTAAAAACCTAACGTAAAACACAAAATTGTAAAACTTCCAGAAGGTAAAATATGAGAAAATATAGACTATTTGTTATGGTGATAACTTTAGACACAACACCAAAGGCATTCCATAAAAAAATTAATAAAATTTGAAATGTATTAAAAGTAAAATCAATGTCAAGAGAATGAAAACACAACCCACTGACTGGGAGAAAATATTTGCAAAATGCACATCTGATAAAGTTATGCAAGGAACACTTAACACTCAACAGAAAACAAGCAAAATAGGCCAAAGACCTAAATAGATACCTCATCAAAGAAGATACACAGATGGAAAATAAGCATATTAAAAATGTTTCACATCATATGTGATTGAGGGAATGCATATGAAAACAAGATACATCTACACACCTATTAAAATGAATAGAATGGCCAAATCTGGAACGCTGACAACATTAAATGCTGGTGAGGATACAGAGCAACAGGAACTCTCACTCATTACTGGTGGGAAAGCAAAGATGGTAGAACAATTTTGGAAGACAGTTTGGTGGCTTCTTACAAAATAGATCTACTCCTAACATATGATGTAGAAATCATACTGCTTGGTATTTACCTAAGAAGGTGAAAACATGTCCACATAAAAACATGCCCACAGATGTTTATAGCAACTTTGTTCATAATTAACAAAATTTGGGGGAGTTCCCTGGTGGCCTAGTGGTTAGGATTTTGGGTTTTCACTCCTGTGGCCTGGATTTAATCCCTGGTCAGGGAGCTGAGATCCCACAAACTGAGTGGGGTGTGGCCAAAAAAATAACAAAGCTTGGAAACAACAAATAAGTCCTTCAGCTAGTGAATGGGGCAATTAAACTGTGGTACATCCAGACAATGTAATATTATTCAATGCTAAAAATGGGCAGAAGACCTAAATAGACATTTCTCCAAAGAAGATATACAGATTGCCAACAAACACATGAAAGGATGCTAACATCCTAATCGCTAATCATTAGAGAACATCAGTAATCATTAGAGAAATGCAAATCAAAACTACAATGAGGTATCACCTCACACCAGTCAGAATGGACATCATCATAAAATCTACAAACAATAAATACTGGAAAGGGTGTGGAGAAAAGGGAACCCTCTTGCACTGTCGGTGGGAATGTAAACTGATACAGCCACTATGGAGAACAGTATAAAGCATCCTCAAAAAACTAAAAATAGAACTACCATATGACCTAGCAATCCCACTACTGGGCTTATACCCTGAGAAAACCATAATTCAAAAAGAGTCATGTACCACAATGTTCATTGCAGCTCTATTTACAATAGCCAGGACATGGAAACAACCTAAGTGTCCACTGACAGATGAATGGACAAAGATGTGACACATATATACAATGGAATATTACTCAACCATAAAAAGAAATGAAATTGAGTTATTTGTAGAGAGGTGGATGGACCTGGAGTCTGTCCTACAGAGTGAAGTAAGTCAGAAAGAGAAAAACAAATACCATATGCTAACACATATATATGGAATCTAAAAAAAAAAAAAAAAATGGTCATGAAGAACCTAGGGGCAGGACAGGAATAAAGATGCAGACATACAGAATGAACTTGAGGACACAGGGAGGGGGAAGGGTAAGCTGGGACGAAGTGAGACAGTGGCATGGACATATATACACTACCAAATGTAAAATAGATAGCTAGTGGGAAGCAGCCGCATAGCACAAGGAAATCAGCTCCGTGCTTTGTGACCACCTAGAGGGTTGGGATGAGGGGGTGGTAGGGAGATGCAAGAGGGAGGAGATATTGAGATATATGTATAGCTGATTCACTTTGTTATACAGCACAAACTAACACCATTGTAAAACAATTTTACTCCAATAAAGATGTTAAAAAAAAAGAAAAGAAATGAACTAGCAAGTCTTAAAAAGACATGGATGAACCTTAAATGCAGCCAATCTGAAAAGGTTACATACTGTATTATTCCAACTATATGACATTCTGGAAGAGGCAACACTATAGAGACAGTAAAAAGATCAGAGGTTGCCATGGGTTGGGGAGTAGGGAGTTTGAATAGGTGGAGCACAGAAGAATTTTAAGACAGTGAAAATATTTTGCATGGTATTATATTGATCAATATATGTTATAATACAATTTCCAAACCCATAGAATTTACAGTACCAATCCTGAACCCTAAGGTAAGCTACCAGCATTGGGTATTTATGATGTGCCAATGTTGGTTCATCAATTATAACAAATGTATCACTCTGATGAGTGATGTTGTTAATGGGGAGGCTATACATACCTGGGGGCAGGGGGATACTGGGAAATCTCTGTACCTTCCTTTCAGTTTGCTGTAAACTGATCTAAAAAATAAAGTCTTAAAGACAAAAAAAAAAACAAAAAAAATGTGCCAGGTAGACAGACAATGTAGTCTGAGAGCTCCTGGGAAGGAGATGTTATTTGCAGCAAAAAATTTTAAAAAAGGTTTAATTATGATGAAATCAATCATTCCAGACTAAGAGCACAGGCTCAGCAAATACCAAGAAATGTTTAAAATATGTGTAAATTGTTAATATATCTGTTTGGTTGGAGTACATGTATGTGAAGTTCAACAGTGGAAATGAGTTGGGATCACAATATAGGGGGTTTTTAATTAACTCCACTAAAAGCTGGTACATTATTCTGTAAAGGAAAACAAAAAATGAACATCATCAGCAGCAAACAGAAAAATACATCTTCAAACTTCTTATTATTACAGTCTACCTTTCCAAGAAATGTATTAGAACAGTAGACACAATCCAATAAAACTAGCCGCAGGAATTTTTATCCTAAGATATAAGAACCCACAAAAACATTTAGAAAAAATAAAATGTGTAAATATGACTATTGACAATTTATAAATGTTTAACATTTAATATTTTTACTTATAACCTGAAGATCACATAAACTAACTTATCACTGAAATTTTCATCTTCTATTCTTTTACAAATTAGTGAATGTCAGAAAATTTAGAAGATCCATTCTCCCTAATTTTCTGTTGTATACTTATATTTTTATGTAGCACAAAAATACAGGTTTGGGGGACAGCTTTTCTTCTCTTGTCACTTCTAAAAAAGTTGTGTTATTTTTTTGTCAGTTGCCCTAAAATGTTTCATAATTTTCCTGTGAAAAGACCAGGGAAGATGGCTTTCCTATTTACCAATCTTGCTTCCATTTTTTCTTTTTTATTTCTCCGTCTGTCTCCTCTGTAGGATCTACAAAAGAGAAGTAAATGTTATATTTTAAAAACAACAACATCAAAATTAGCCTAACATAGTTGTTTTATAGTCAACTTGCTAATGCTCTGATTTATTTATTTATTATTTAATTTCCAGTATACGATTGTAAGTTATTTTCTGTCTACTTTTTTCTTACAGGGGTTTTTAATTTAGAAGTAGTATTCAACACCCTACTTGTATTTCTTACCAAGATTATTCATTTACTGATTCCATAATAACTATTCTTGTCAATGCTGCATATTGTGATGATGTGAATTGTGTTCAATCCCAGGTCAGTAAACAGACATTTTTAATATTTTTATTTTACATTCAAATTTCATATCATCTTTCCATTATGTGTATATATATAAATGTATATATATGTTATATTTTATTACATTTCATTAAAACAAGTATTGAGGCAGAGAGAAATCTCCTAATACTTATCTGAAGGTAACAAGTTGAAAAAACTTGGCATATTTTAGACAAATTCATCATTGTATGTGTGTGTGCAAGAGTGATAATTCTTTAATTTTTTTTTGTCTTCATTTTCCCTTTTTATTCTGCATTTTTATTTCCAGAAAGTATAATCTGATGTCTACAATTGCCTTCTATTTGGCTAAGAAAGCATTGTTAATTACATCTGATTTGGCTGGTTAGGATAAAGACAGATAATTTGATAAATGACAGTGTTATGAAAATGGAAATCAGATTCTCCATGTAAGTTTCTTTCAGTGGTAACATAGAAAGAATTAGACTTATTGCCAATTTTAATAGACTTTGTGGTTTAATGTACTCAAAATATTTCAGGAAGAAATGTTATGTATAACTATTTATATGTGATAAATAAATATATAAATTATAAGTATTTAAAGTCATTAATTTAGTGTTTTGACTATAGGAAAGTGTGGAATAAACATTAATATATTCAGAAAATTGCATAATTTTTCATTTTCTACTGGGGTATATTTGATATACCACAATAACAGAAATAGAATAAACTATCTGTATGGAAAAAAAATACTAGATAACATTCTAGGTTATCTAGAAAAGAGATTTCTGTTGCTATGTGGAAATTTTATATTCATTATAATCTATGCATGTGCCTATAAAAGATTATAAAACTTGACATACTAGGAGAAAATTTTGTTCTATGACACTGTACAGGACATGATAGAAGGAAAATGTGTTTTTCTAGAGGTTAAAATGATAATTATATACACTAAATATCCTAGCTTTACTGATATTTTATGAGTCTACTCTCAAGTAAGTAAATATAAACATTTTATGCTTTATTTACAGTAAATACACTTTCATAGAGAATTTACATAAGTTCAGTATATGCTAAGATTTACCTTATTTTAGGAAGGGCTATATTTTCAAATATTAGCTTTATCCATTGGTAAGCTTACTTATTATTTTAGTGATAATATATTGTGTTTTACTCCATTTGACATTTTCTCTTTCCAAACCAGAGTGTTAATAATTTTAGATGTTTTTATTTAGAACATTACAAAATCATGCATGTCACTTAGCTTTTAAATGCATTTGGAAATGCAAAGAATCATGAGGGATTACTGCAAGCAACTATAGGCCGATAAACTGGACAACCTGGAAGAAATGGACAGATTCTTAGAAAAGCACAACCTTCCGAGATTGAACCAGGAAGAAATAGAAAATATAAACAAACTAATCACAAGCACTGAAATTGAGACTGTGATTAAAAATCTTCCAATGAACAAAAGCCCAGGACCAGATGGCTTCACAGGCAAATTCTATCAAACATTTAGAGAAGAGCTAACACCTATACTTCTCAAAATCTTCCAAATATAACAGAGGGAGGAACACTCCCATACTCATTCTATGGGGCCACCATCACCCTGATAGCAAAACCAGACAAAGATATCACAAAGAAAGAAAGCTATAGGCCAATATCACTGATGAACTTACATGCAAAATTCCTCAATGAAATACTAGCAAACAGAATCCAACAGCACATTAAAAGGATCATGCACAATGATCAAGTGGGCTTTATCCCAGGAATGCAAGGATTCTTCAATATACGAAAACAATCAATGTGATAAATCATATTAACACACTGAAGGAGAAAAAACATGATCATCTCAATAGATGCAGAAAAAGCTTTTGAAAAATTCAACCCCCATTTATGATAAAAACCCTCCAGAAAGTAGGCATACAGGGAACTTACCTCAACTTAATAAAGGTCATATATGACAACCCATGGCTAACATCATTCTCAATGGTGAAAAAATGAAACCATTTCCACTAAGATCACTCTCACCGCTGTTATTCAACATAGTTTTGGAAGTTTTAGCCACAGCAATCAAAGAAGAAAAAGGAATAAAAGGAATTCAAATCAGAAAAAAAGAAGTAAAACTGTCACCGTTTGCAGATGATATGATACTATACATAGAGAATCCTAAAGATGCCACCAGAAAACTCCTAGAGCTAATCAATGAATTTGGTAAAGTAGCAGGATACAAAATTAATGCACAGAAATCTCTTGCATTCCTATACAATAATGATGAAAAATCCGAAAGAGAAATTAAGGAGACACTCCCATTTACCATTGCAACAAAAGAATAAAATACCTAGGAATAAACCTACTTAAGGAGACAAAAGACCTACATGCAGAAAACTCTAAGACACTGATGAAAGAAATTAAAGATGATACAAACAGATGGAGAGATATACCATGTTCTTGGATTAGAAGAATCAACATTGTGAAAATCTCTACTACCCAAAGCAATCTACAGATTCAATGCAATCCCTATCAAACTACCAATGGCAGTTTTCACAGAACTACAAAAATAAAAAGCACAATTTGTACAGAAACACAAAGGACCCTGAATAGCCAAAGCAACCTTGAGAAAGAAAAACGGAGCTGGAGGAATCAAGCTCCCTGACTTCAGACTATACTACAAAGTTACAGTCATCAAGACAGTATGCTTGTGGCAGAAAAACAGAAATACAGATCAATGCAACAGGATAGAAAACCCAGAGATAAACCCACTAACATATGGTCACCATATCTTTGATAAAGGAGGAAAGAATATACAATGGAGAAAAAACAGCCTTTTCAATAAGTGGTGCTGGGAAAATTGGACAGCTACATGTAAAAGAATAAATTAGAACACTTCCTAACACGATACACAAAAATAAACTCAAAATGGATTAAAGACCTAAATGTAAGGCCAGACACTATAAAACTCCTGGAGGAAAACATAGGCAGAACACTCTATGACATATATCATAGCAAGATACTTTTTGACTCACTTCCTAGAGAAATGGAAATAAAAACAAAATACACAAATGAGACATAATGAACTTAAAAGCTTTTGCACAGCAAAGGAAATCAAAAATGAGACAAAAAGACAACCCTCAGAATGAGAGAAAATATTTGCAAATGAAGCAACTGACAAAGGATTAATCTCCAAAATATACAAGCAGCTCATGCAGCTCAATATCAAAAAAACAAACAACCCAATCCAAAATCTAGAAAATCTAAATAAACATTTCTCCAAAGAAGATATACAGATTGCCAAGAAACACATGAAAGGATGCTCAACGTCACTAATCATTAGAGAAATGCAAATCAGAACTACAGTGAGGTATCACTTCACACCAGTCAGAATGGCCATCATCAAAAAATCTACAAACAATAAATGCTGGAGAGGGTGTGGAGAAAAGGGAACCCTCCTTCACTGTTGGTGAGAATGTAAATTGATGCAGCCACTATGGAGAACAGTATGGAGGTTCCTTAAAAAAATAAAAGTAGAACTGCCATATGACCCAGCAATCCCACTACGGGACATATACCCTGAGTAAACCATAATTCAGAGTTACGTAGCACAATGTTCATTACAGCACTGTTTACAATATGTAGAACGTGGAAGCAACCTAAGTGTCCATTGACAGATGAATGGATAAAGAAGATGTGGCACATATATGTAATGGAGTATTACTCAGCCATAAAAAGAAGCGAAATTGAGTTATTTGTAGTGAGGTGGATGGACCTGGAGTCTGTCATACAGAGTGAAGTAAGTTAGAAAGAGAAAAAACAAATATCGTATGCTAACTCATATATGTGGAATCTAAAAAAAAAAAAAAAGGTTCTGATGAACCTAGGGGCAGGACAGGAATAAAGATACAGACGTAGAGAATGGACTTGAGGACATGGGAAGGGGGAAGGGTAAGCTGTGCCGAAGTGAGAGAGTGGCATGGACATATATACACTACCAAATGTAAAATAAATAGCTGGTGGGAAGCAGCCACATAGCACAGGGAGATCAGCTCGGTGCTTTGTGACCACCTATAGGGGTGGGATAGGGAGGGTGGGAAGGAGGCACAAGAAGGAGGGGATATGGTGATATATGTATACATAGAACTGATTCACTTTGTTATACAGCAGAAACTAACACAATATTGTAAAGCAATTATACTCCAATAAAGATGTTAATTAAAAAAATAAATAAACAAATTCATTTGGGATGGAAAGAGTTTATTTACAGTATAATCCTTACTGAGTCCAAGTCCTTAGCAATTGGGTTATTTGTAGATGTGTAGTACATATAACAATTGATCCACAGATTTTTCTGATTAACTGATTTTTACCAAATAAATGAGTAGGAGTAAATAATAATTAGAATAATAACTTCCTAAGAGAGATTTTTAAAATATTATGTGGTATAATTAATGTAGTTTATGAATATAATTAGCAAGTATTCTTTAGAATTATTCTATGTTGAAGAAACAATGATCAACATCACAATCCTCTATTATATTTATCACCAAGAAAAAAGATAAATATTAGTTAAGTATCAATTGTAAATTGCAAAACTTTTGTGGACAGAGACAAACTACATTTTTCATATTTAAAGAAGATTTTGATGCAGCTTGCTTTTTTTTTGACCATGCCATATGCCTTGCAGGACCTTAGTTTCCTGACCAAGGATGGCAGAACCTGTGTCAACTACTGTGGAAGTGCAGAGTCATAACCACTGAACCACCAGGGAATTCCCTGATGCAGCTTTCTTTTAATGATAACAATGGAAAGTCCTCTGATCCCCAAAATATTGCATTGCACAAACTATTTGAAATTTCCTCACAAAAATTATCCTTTACTCTAATGATAACCTACAAAATTGTAAAAGAGTCATGCTTCTCAAGGCAGAGTAAGACACACCAAATATAACTCATTGTCAGTGACTATTTCACACCTTTCTAAACCTCAGAGCAGGGTTTGAAAGGAGGTCAACATTGGGAGAAATAAAGAAAGTGTAAGGATTGTCAAGAAATTTGAAGAATGAAAATAAAAAGTAAATAGTACTTTGTTCACAAAGTAATCTTGGAGCAACTTGCTCCCTTTGGATAATTATGTTTTAGTTTGTTTTATCATTTATTCTATGTGAAATCTGTAAACTTTTAATACAGAAACACTCAGAACTATAAATTCTTGCTGAGGAATCACAGCATTAGAACAATAAATGCCAACTCATCATGTCAGCCTTTCACTCAAAAGCTTTCAGTTTCACATATTCTTTGCATTATATCCAAAATTATTTCATCATCCTTCATATTTTGTCATTAACATATATTTTCAAGCTTACCAACAAATTTATTTCAAAATAAACGCCACACATTATTTCCTTAATAAAAAAAATAGTTAATGTTTTTTGAGCAGTACACTGTCAGTACTTGTCAGTCAGCCACTATTCTAATATTCTTCTATGTATTATTTTATTTGATATTCACAATAGTCTTATGAGGTAGCTATTATTATTATTCCCATTTGGCAGCTGAAGAAGCTGGGCTCAGAAGTTAAGTAATTTGCCCAGAGATTAATAGAGCTTTTGTTACTGAGATGAGTATTCATTTCCAAAGTCTGAATATAGCATCCTAATGTGCCTCCTTAAACATATCCGTACCTATAACACAAAAGATATAAATGGTATCCTGGAGAAAACAAGCAAACAGATCTACCCATTTTTGTTCATACAGCTCCTTTCCCTTGAATCCAGACTCCTTCTCAATCTCCTTTGACTAATATCCTCAGATCTTTCAGAGCCTAGTTTAAACTCCACCTCCTTTATGAAACATTAAGTAATTAATACCTTCATTGATATCAATTTATAATGATAACTGAATCATATTTATTCTCTCTCTTCTCAGAACCCCACTTCAATGTTTTGCTGATTTTTTTAATTGTAAAATTAACTTCCAAATAGAAAAATTTTTTGTGTATTTTTATTATTTCCCTTCCAATTATGATCATTGAATTCAAGTTCTGTGTCTCATTCAGGTCATTATCTTCTAAATGCTAGACCAGTGCCTTTTTGCCAGATAGTATCTGTTAAAAAAACTAATTTATAAATGTATTTGGGAATAATAAAAAAGAAGAAACCTTTGGTGGATGTCAACCAGTCAGGCAAATAGTCCTCTCTCTCACAAAAATAACTTCTCGATGGTAAATGGAGAATATGAGTAGAACATATGGTTCATGAATGATTTCTCCAGAATTCAGAAATTGAGATATTGAATCATTTTGTAACAGCTATTGTATTGGTGCCAAAAGCGAGGAAAGAATGGTGACTCTTAACCCTCTGTCATGGGAATGTGTACTATGTAAGCATAATCCCTTACACACTCGCTAAAACCTTCCATTCCTCTCCATTGTCTCTTTAAGGAAACTTACTCACCCTCACGTGGTTTTAACAGCCTATTCCTAACATTACATTTTCATTTTCAGCTTCATCATTCATCACACTTAGCCTTATTTCTGATTCTCAAGCTGCACTGGACTCCCCTCAGATTTTTCTGCTTGGATTATATCGTTCTCCAAATTGTTAAGAATTGTCCTGCCTGCCTTTTCTTGTGAGTGCAGCATCACTCATCTTTCAAGTTGTGGCTCAATGATTTTTATCATGATTCTTAGTTGTGAATTATTTACTATCCATTGTTTACTTAACCAATTACAGTATTTGTGATATAATTTGTTGTGTATATATGCCTTCTCTACATATCAGATCATAACATTTTAAAGGGTAAGAACAATAGAACCTAAGCTCCACAAAACTAAGGATTTTTTTCACCCATTTTGTTCACTACTAGTAGTCCCAGAACATTATAGGTACTGAATTTCTGAATGAATATTTTGCAATCTTCCCAAATTCATAGCACAAAACATAACTGTTTACTTCAAATAAATAAATGTTCTAAACTGAAAATTCTGAACACTAAAAAGTGTTTACTGTGGAATTTATATATGTGCAAAAAGCATTAGCTATAAATAACCACAGCCAATGTGGTGCTTAAATAGCTATAATTTCAGGTATTGTTCTAAGTGTTGCATACGTTTTAACATATTTATTCTTCATAATGACACTCTACATGAAAATAATATTATTATAACCATCTTTTCTGCTGAGGAAACACAGATACAGAGAGACTAATCACATAGCTGTTACGTAGTAAAACCAAGATAAATCCTAGCAATTTGATTTTAGAGCCTAGAATCTGATTTTTTTTAATCATTATGCTCTACTATCTTACTTTTCCAACTTAAAGCTTGCAAAAGAGTGTTAGAAGATACAAATTAAAATGTTTGAACGTCAGCTCTTTACTAAATATATGTTTCGATTTAAGCCTTCAGTGACTGATTTAGAAAGTGAGTCAAAGTGGAATTTTAAACTAATGTTTCATCTTGTAATGGGGACATATTTGCATGTATTTCTTTTGAAAGAAGAGAAACCTCAAAGAAATAAATGGAGTTGTGGCTAAAATTTAAATCCTGTATAGTTTAATTTAATTTTAATTTCACCTTCTACTCACTTTTGTATGTTTGCTCTGCAGTGCTTTCCCAGCAGGTGAAAAGTCTTTTCAGTCTTTTTTTCCCACAATGGATAATTTGGCATAATTATAGGGATCATTTTTATGCAAGTTATCTTCAGTAAGTACATAAGTGAGTATTAATCACTCATCTCACTATTTCTAAGAAAATATGTGTTCAGTTCTTCCAAGTTATAATATACTGTGATCTTTTTAAAATGGCTGCTTAGAAAATTTCAGAGTTGCAATTTATTTTAGTACATAAAGTACTAAATACTAAAGTACTAAATAATATCAATTATTATAATATCAATAATATCCATATAATAATAATTTAGTATTACCCACTACATGTCAGGTACATGTAGTGGGTAATACATGTCAGGTACATGTCAGCATTTTACTTTGACATTGAACAAAAATACTCTCTTGGACTGGTCAGAGAGAGAGATTTATCAACAACCACAGGCTGGAGAATTAAAAACAAAGCCCTGATTCATAATATTTTCTAATTTTCTTGGTGTATAAACTTCTAGCAAAATTGGTTTCCAACTTCCATCATGAAGCCACTAAAGATGAATTTGGGACGAGATGAGCATGATCAAATGTCACAACTTATTACGAGGTATAATAATCCAGCAAAGCAAAGAACATTTAAAAAATAGTCAATGGCAAGTGCTAAGCACAAAGAAGTGAATACAGAGAAGGCTAAGGAGAACAAAAAGGAGATATCAGCAATGAAAACATTATTAAACAGGAGAGCGTAGTGAAACGAAAGTCGGGGGAATAGCATTTTGAAAGTTGAATCCTATTAAGAAGGTGTGGCAATATGTTAAGGGGATAATAGAAAAGAAAAAAATAAAAACTGGAGAGGATCAGGCCCTCTTAGAAATAGAAAACCAGATAAGTAGATAAGTACCAATATGTTCTTCAGTTATTGAGAGCAAGGACCTGGCTTAATGCATGATTCTGTCTGTGGTGTCCAGCACCGTGCATTACACAGGGTAGAAGCTCAATGCATACCTTCAATAACAAATGAAAGAACGCTCAATTTTTCACTCAATATCCTTCAATCTAAGGCCCCCGTGATGAATTTCTCTTTAGGTTTAATGGTGTTAACTTTGAGAGAGTAAGGGAGTTAGTTGCCTAAACTTGAACCTCACTATACCATGGAGTTCATCATTATATACATGAGCTTCTCTGTTAGAGCTTGAAATATCACCTCTTTCATTTTAAAGTCCATTCATTCTCTCCAGTCACAGAGAAAATGGTATCCTGCTTTTTAAACAAAGCTAGTGAACAGATGCAGATTAAGAAAGACATAAGTTTAATTCCCAGATCCTCTACCTACCTGCTATGTGATCTTAGCACATTCTTTAGTAGTTCTGTATCTCACCTGTATAATAATAACGATAATAATAACAGCAATAAGAGTAATTAGAAAAAAGAGCTATTACAGAGATTTAGGTTATATAATTCATGTTAAGACTGGAACTTAGAATATCATAAGCATTTCATACATACTAGTTGCCATTTGGTACATTGTAAGAAATCAATAGTACACTTAGTAAATAAAGGCGCAAAAGAATGAACAAATGATGAAGAATTCTGACTCTGCTAAGATTACATGCCTTAAACACCTCCTCAAATTTCAATTTCTTTCCTGGGATACATTACTCATTTACATATTACACACTTAATAGATGTTTCAATAATTTCCATGGTGCCTTGGCTAAATCACCCCCCAAAAAATTGATTGATTTTTTTTTGACATGAATGGGAATTTAGAAACCATGTATTTTGGCACCTAAGCTTTACAACTGAAAGACGTGAGACTTAGCAGTGTCAATTTTTTTTTAAGAAAAAGATGATAGTGTTGAGAGAGGGGAAAAATGTATAATACTGTAATTTATTGAAGGGGATGTTACATATTTCCAAATAATCTCAAAACAAATTAAGAGAAAGGCCAAGATACCACTGGAGCTCCTTTGTTATCTTACTATGGGAGAGAGAAAACAAAACAAGGCAGAAACTAAAATAAAAATTCACCTGTTTGAGTGAAGGAGAGTAACTGCCATATGCTCCAATACTAATTATATATATGAATATATGTGTGTGTTTGTGTGTTTCTATTTATTGTTATATAGAGCCAATTTATAGAGCATTCTTTATGTCATTCAATGTTTATGAATACTTTAAAGTATGTTACATAAGAATCCATGCAAATACTCATACACATGCACACATGTAATTGTTCAGTCATTAGGTCAGGCACCATGACAAACTTTATAACCATTGCTTCTTACTATAAGCCTATGAGACCAAGTCTAGTATTATCTCATTTTACAAATAAGCACACTGAGAATAAGAGAAGTGATATGAATAATGTCACAGAGCTAGTCACAGGCAGAACCAAAACATGAGCTCAGTTTTCATTGGGTACTATTGCTGCAGTTAACCATCATACTGTGAGACAGACATTCATTCATTCTATGGAAGGCCCGGTATATGTGAGACATCATACCAGATGTGGAAACTACAAATTCCAATAGGATTCAGAGTCTTCTTCCTTCATTGATATCACAGTCTAACGAGGAAAATAAACATGTTAACCAAGAATACATTATAGTGTGAAACATAATATGATAATAGAAGCACCACTAGGAGTGCTGGGTAAGTGTCTAAAACTTCCAGAAAATGCTTCATAAAGGAAGAAGCATATACCATTCCTGAAACAAGAGTAGACTTTCACCAGACCCTAGACAGGAGGCATTAGACTGAATCTACAGGCTATTTAGGAAGCTGCTGTGTTAGCTTGCAAAAACTTGGGGAAGTGTTTAGATACTGACAAAGAAGAGGGCATTTAGATTGTGGTGATGAATTCCAGAGGCTGATTGGTCAGGCACAAAAAGTGGAAAAATGCAAGCCTAAGATATCAGCCTAATAAGTTGCTGTGAAGCTCTACTAAGTGCTTTGAATTTAAAATCACTTTTCATTCCCACACCAAGGTCAGCAGACTAAAGCATCATTGGGACAGTGTTTTACCACATTTATCTCCTTCAAACTCAGAGGATAACCTGCTTTATATCTCACTTAGAATGCTCAGGGATGTCTGCATTGCCTATTACACCATGAGAAGGAGATGTTCTCACTTATAAAATGATATAGAGTCATGCTTTTAGAGCTATTTTCAAGATTTGTTATCTTAGGGAATGTGACAATCTAACAAAATTTGGTGACCAGGTAAAGAAGGAAGGAAAAAAGACACCCAAACCCTGCAGAATATAAGCACAGCAATCAGGGAATTAATTTTCCATAATTTGTTTACTAATGATTAGTTATTTTATAACAGCACCTGCATTACAATATTCAGGTACTGAAATAACCAAGAATTAAGAACTCTAATTAGAAGTACAGTTGAGTCAGCAAGGAACAAACAGAGAGCAAGGTAAGCTAATAACAGGAACATTTTATTAAGGCATTAGTCACAGGTTGACCTGCTTCCAACTACATCCACAGCTAAGTGATGCAGCAGCTAAAATCCTGACAAGGCAAGTCAAAGGGCCATGGGATGGTCCTAAGCAGAGCTAATTCTTAAAGGAAGCACTTTTCAAAATAGCAGTGTCCAGCATTTTCTGTAGAAACCTTCTTAAAGATGTTATCCCATAATAAGCAACACTCAGCCCACTTAATTGACGATTTTCAATACGAACAAAGTTGTAGATAAATGAGACAAAATGGGCAATGAATTCCAGGCAATATTTTATTTTTTGCAGAGCTATGTGAATGAACAGCCATAAAAGAAACGTGATAGGATGAAAAGTAGGTGGCTGTAAGGAAATATAAGAATGAATGACAGAGCAGGAAAGAAAGGGGAAGAAAGAAGATTTGAAATGTGACAATTTTCTGTTACTCTGTGGGGTCCTCAAACAAATGTGTCTGTTGTTTACAATATTACATTTGTAAGCTCCATCAATGTTTAAAGTGAGTTTACTGTAAATGGGAAGAAATCATTTAAGATTTTTTTTTCTAAATAGGTTTATTTATTTATGACAGTTGTTGCTGTCTCTTTTTAAATCATACTGATAGGAGAAAGCTTGCCTATACAGGAAAGCTTTATTTGATATTGGTTTATTTTAAGTGGTGTCTGGATCATTCTGCCAGTTTCTCAATATGCTGTTAATTCACGTTGGTAAGAGAAAACTAAAGACAACACAGATTTGCTGGTATTTAGCATATAAAAATCTTATATTCATGATCTTAGACTAGGTATAACTATATATATTTATTTAATTGACCTAATTTACTCATATAAGCAAGTGATTTTTCCTATTATTTAACATTAAATTTTAGGACTTTATAGATGATCTAATGTAGATCCCTTAATTTACACACAAAAAAAGGAGAAGACATCAGTGCTGCACTAGTCCAAGGTTACCAGGTTAATTAATGGCAAAATGTGTTAAGCAAAAAGTATTTGGACTAGTTGTCTAGTGTCCTCATTAGTATCACCTGCTATATTTCTGATTTTAACATTGCATTAAATGTGAGTTACATAAAATGAAGGAATGCAGGCTGTGTGCTGATTTCTCAGTGAAATAGTTCTGTTTCTTTTTCTCACATGTATTACACCCTGAATTCTTCTAGCTTGCCCCCTCCCAAACTAAATTTTGAGGAATTTTGTGAATTGTGTTTAAGAGCTTTATAAGTTTATTTACTGACTTTTATCAGCATTATTTTTAACCTCTGAAACACTTCTGTTCAAAAACATATCAAATATCTTCATGCCTATATTGCACAAATTCACCGAATACTTTATGATTGTCTTTTATTTTTAAATACATGGTTTCTTAAAAGCGTGGGTCAATTTTTAAGATGTATGATAGAAGGCCAGTGTCTTAAAACACTTAAACGAGGTAAACATTTGCTCCTTTCAACATAAAAGAAAATATCTGGAGAAAAAATTACAAAGCCATTAAAAATCTTAGAGCATGAGCTGGTCTAGAGGCAATTTCTGTGAATACAGTCTTCATTTATTCTGACACTGGACAATTATCTGAGTGTGAGAAAAGTGAATTTTATTTTTTTATATCAATCTTCCATGTGTTTGACTCAAAACACAAAGTGAGGAACCATGTGATTCCACAGTCATTTATATACAGATGGCACTAGACCAAATAAGTTGCATTTTTGCCAAAGTGAAAATAAGCCAAGATGAGAACAAAGCAGAAAATGAATGACATTGTGTTATTGAATGTCTTACTTCATACAATTAAGCAGAGTGCCATCATCTTAGCTTAATAGTTCTCATTGTTGGTTCACAGCCTTGGGAATTTCCTGGGTGAAATCTGAAACTGGCCACCGTACATGGAGGGCAAGGAGAGACAGAATACTCTTGTGACTCTCCTTTTAAAAATATGAAAAAGAAAAATTTCTTCACAAATCTCATTTACAAATTATGCAATGATCTAGGATTGGAATTGACCGTTATAAGTAACCATAGGCAGGATTACTCATTATGTTTTTCAGTTGTGACCAATAAATGTACTATTGTTGCCTGAATGCTGTATGTGAGTATGTATGGGTGTGTTTCTTTCAATTTAGAATTGTACCAGAGAACCAAGTAACATTTGAAAAAAGTTTTCTCATGTATTTTACTAAAGATTAAATTTCAGAATATGCCAGCATAATAATTGCTAATATTTTTGAGAATTTACCATTTGTTATCCACTGTCTTAAGCTATATATCAAGTATAGATCTCTTTTAAAGCAATGAGAGCTGTTGCAATATTGGCTGTAAATTTAAATTTTAAAATTAATCTTTTAAAATTAACTAGAAAATATTGTAAGCAATCCTTTTGTATGTGTTTTTTTAGTGTGATTTGTGATAAAAATTAATGGCTTTTTAAAGAAAATTAGGTATCTGATAAAACTTTTCAAAGATACCAAAAGATGCTTTTAAAAGATATATTTAAAAAAAAAAAAAAAAGATATATTATCTTGATGATAAAACTTTTTTTTTGACTGATTGTAATTATTTATAAAGACTCTAACAAAGTGAAAAGTAGGCGATAAAAGTTTATAAAGAAATACAAGAAGTTAAATCAATCCATTAGAGGTGAAGGGTATCACAGAGAGTTAGCCTCATGCTGAGAAGGGTCCATGAGATAATTGTCTTACACTTTATGAAGTTTTCTTAAAGCATGTACTATACATGCACTACTTTTTCTCTTTATCACTTTATTGTCCCTTGACTTTTCCCCCCAAAGTGCTTGATGTTATCTGTATTTCTTTAGCTGGAGCAGTCAAGTAACTTACAAATATGTGAAAATTTTATAGATATAGATAATTACATTTTTCTGAAAAGAATTCTGACCAAAAACTCGTTGAACCTTAATTCACCAAATAACAAAGGACCATTCTCAGCATTTCTTGGACTAGAAAAGTAAATTCTGTCTCTAACAATTCTAGAAATTGTCATTACTGATTTGACCCTTCTAAAACCTACAATTACACCACACATTGGAAAGGTACAGTGTTGTTCCCAAATGAAACTGCTCTCAACATTGGATTATCAGAAAAGAAATAAGACTTTTGAAAGGAGTCAAAACTTTAATAAGAAAAATCAGAATATGTGGTTTTGCTTGAACTTTTAAAATACAGTCATGCATATCTGACATAGCAGTAATAATAAAACAGAAACATTAAGCTTAGGATTCTCTGAGCTAGCCTCTGAAAACTCCACTTAGACTTGACTGTATTTTATCATCTGTCCTGGAAAAATGACTACGACAGCTTAGCAGCAACATGAAAGCTAAGTTCATTTTGTAAAGGGCTCTATTTCACTAGACTCTGTACTTATACTAAAAATCTCATGAGCCAGTGAATTACCTTCTGCAAGATGACATATGTATTTAGGATTGAGAGGTAGAAGATAAAAAGATACATGTTACACTGTTTTATATTCTGATCTCTTCTCTGTTTCTCATATTTTTCTTTCTCTGTGTAACTATTCTCTGTTCTTTATTCCATATGCCCAAGAATTATTTCTCTATATATCTTAAGTTTCCTCTGACAGGTATAGTCACTCAGAATGAAATGAAAGGAATCATGGTCTAGTCAGGAATGACTGGAAGGGGAGAGGGAAGGGCACACATGGCAACTGAGGGCATATAGTTCCCAGTGGCACCAGGGAGTCACAGACTCCCAGATGATCACCACATTGAAAGAGTACTGGGTTGATTGCCTTATTTTTTTTTTTTATTTAAACTCCTTATGCTTTTTAAATAATGTGATCCCTTAAGATAAGCATGAAACATCCTCCAGTTGGTGGTAAGACAAAGTTTTATTTGATGTATATTAAAAATGTGGATATCAGAATTATACCTCCAAGTCCTAATAAAGTTTAGAGAAAAAGAACAAGCTTCTGAGGCTTTGGTGAAAGTTAACAATGGATTTGAGTAAGAGTTCTGTGGCATCTCTCCAGTGGGTACAAGTAGATGATGTATCTTGGAATACAGAGGAGGAAAAGATATGAAGAGTGAACAGTCATAATTTATAAAGAGAAGTTCCTAGAGTTTTCAGCAAGCCAACTACTTATAGGAGGCTTTATCAATTAAGCACTGATTCTTTTGGCCAAATGTGATCCAATCTTTTGGGGCTTACATTATTCATTGAAATTCTTTTTAATGTAATATTATTGCATTGCAAATCTTAAGTTAAAGTAACTATCATCTTTGTTATTAAAGAATTGTGCTTCCTAAATTGTTTATCTCTATATTTTCTTCAATCAAAACTTCAGCAAATTTTATACTGTTTCTTATTGCTTAACACCTAATAAATTTCTTGGGAAATTTTTATTTTATACTTCTTTGCAATTATGTTTAAATGATTTGTTACAAATTGTAGTTCATCTTTTGACTGGGTAATAATTACTTGATTACCTTCAAATAACCTCAATCTAATTATTTTCTTATGTATTAAATATCTAGACTCAGTTACCATTTGGAAATAATTCATTGAATTATATGAAAAATATAATAAATGATTTTCATTTTCTACATCATCTTTATTCATTTGGATTTTTCAATCTCTAGATATCTAAAAATTAAGTGATGAGTAAAGCTGTTGTAATATTATCTTGCTTCATCATTTTTCATTATATCTATCAGTTTAATTTCTCATGTTTTCCAACGGGCAAGTGTATTCACAATAAACTTTCAATAGTTTCCCTCCTTTCATATCTAAAATGGAGACCAATCCTCTAGTTCTAGAGATTGTTGCAGAGAAGAAAACAGAAGCAGCTAAGGCCAGCAGTTCTCTTTCATATTTGGGAAAAATTCAAACAATTGACAAGATATTAATATTCTTTAAGGGGAATGGAGAGGAAGAAGGAGAAGGATATTTAAAACAAAGGAAAAATCAAAGTGTGAAGATGAGGGGTAATTTCAGGGACTGGAAAATCAAGGGAATGTCCACAGCAGAAGAAAACTAGATACTGCTTCCAAATGTGATAAGAGCTACAAGGGATTTACTAAAGATGAATTTTTCATAAATATTAAATAATTTTTATCCAAAATTTCAAGGTGGTCCACTGGGTGCACACATTGCCATCTCTCCCCCTTACCTAATCATGGAAATTGTAGACAAGATAAGGGGTAAAATATATTCCTGACCCAAAATTTACAAGAATTCTTGATGGCAAAAAGGTGGGTCTAATCTTTAAAAGATCAAACATAAGAAGAAAACTCTAGGCTAAATGTGCTGTAAAATGTGATCCATGAGGGAGCTCCATGCCCACAGGTAGTAGACAATAGAAGCATAAAAGAATTCAGGATAAAACAAAAATATGATTACTTGGGGAAAGAGCAGCTAATGCAACAACCTTTTTGCATCTGTCACCTATTCTTGGAACAAGTGACAGTAATAGAACTGTCATTCTACAGTGTTTCCAGATCTCTGGGATTGTGAAATCTTGTCAATTGCACAGGCGGCTGGAGGACCCTGGGAAGAGTAGGAACATTCTGAGCCTAGAAGAGTATCTGTGTAGATATTTCAACTCATTGTATGATTTAAATTTTTATTCCCTCAATAGACTAATAATATTTGCATTTAAGAGATATCTATTGTTCTATTCTTTGAATGACCAACTTTATACTTTTTCTCATTATCCAACATGATTGTTTGTATCTTTATTATTGATTTATTTTAGTCCTTATGTATTCTGTATTCTGATATTTTGTTATAGCTTTTCCAAACATTTCTCCTAGTCTTTCATCCATATATTAATATTTATTTTGGTATCTTTAAAATCATAAAATGTCTAAATTTTGGAAGATTTTCCTTGTCAGATTACATAAACATTCCTATGTGTTGTTAAGTCTAAAGTAAACATTAATTTAAAATACCTGATATTAACTTTCTAAATTATATTAACATGAGACTTAGAACAAAAGCAAGTAATTAGGGAAAAAAGCTACAAATCTGTTAATAGAGAAGGAACTAAAGCATGGCCTACTGATACAACAGACTACTTTGATCTAAAATAAAATATTATAGATATACAGATAAGTAAGCAGATAGATTCATAGATTGATTGTTAAATCAATAGACAGATTGAGATGTGTGTACGTGTGTTTATAAATGATATTATCGTAATTCCATGGCATGTTGTATACTAGATGTCTCTATTTTTTTCTTTAGAAGGAGAACTTTTTATGTATTAAGTAAAAAAAAATTAATTTTCAGAAGTTAAAAGAAATGGAATCTGGTAATATGAACTCGGTTATTATAGAGTAGTAAATAACATCTCCAAATCTCCCTAATTTCTGGATTTATACATTAGATCTTTCCTTCCATCGACCTGAAGGACACTACTTTCTGCTAGCTTCTACTTTTCATCTTTGTATTCTATTTTTTCATTCTTTTGTACTTATCATTTAAATGTTAGATTGTATTCTTGAGTAGTTTCTATTTTCATGAGAAAAAGAAAAGTTTCTTAGATTACCACATCCACCCTCATAGTTTTAATACCATCTATAAAAATTTTTTTTGAAATTAATATTTCTAGCTCTAATACTTTTGGAGTTCTCCATACCTTTAAGAGAATTCTATTCACTTATGTAATATGTTTTGGAACATACATGAGAGAAATACATGGATGAAATTAGATTCACCAACTGCCTGAACATTCTCAGGGCCCCAGGGCTAGTACAATATGAACTTTCTTTGACTTGGGATTGAAGTTGCAGAGAGGATTTGCCAGAGCCTTTTGCAAAACTATTGTAAGGTAAAAGACTGGCTGCCTCCACGAGATAAAATGTGACTATACCCTTTAGAGTGTCACACAGGGAGAAAATCAGGAGAACAGAGACATCCAATCACAATTCTATTTGAACTTACTTTGGTATCTGACAGACAAATTTCTCCTCATAAACAAGAAAGCAAAGAAGTGTAATCTCTAAACAAAGATAGATTCCTTACAGATATTTGAAAGCATCATTTACACTTTCTTCTGTACAAATCAATGTTATCTTCTTATAAGGACTTTATAGACCTTGAGTTAACTTGATTAAAACCAATAGAAAGTGAATATAGTTTAAAAATATCATGAAAAGGAAAAGAGAAAAAAAACCTTAAATGGAAATTTAAGAAGTCCCATGTAGAGATCTTCCAAGTTTCCCATTAAAAAAAATAATAATATTTCAGATCTCACCTTTATCTGGGATGTCATAGAAATCAATCATCCTCTAAACACTACCTACATAAAAATGTCAAAATCCCAGGCCTGATTCTAGGGCAATAAGTATGCAAATACCACCTTTGGAGTGGTTTAAATTCAATATGTTCATATGTAGTTAATAGTTTACTTAAGCCCTAAATAATTATAGCTTTGTTTAAGTCCTCTGGGACAAGCTAACTGTGTGGAGATGATTTTTCCATGGCCAATTAAAGCAAAAGAGATGGTAAAAGAGTCTGTTGGTGACCCAAAATCTACTCTTAATGCTGGCAGAGATGTTTGCATACAAGAAGTTATCAAGACAAATGCAGGGGAAAGTCTTTTAAGATGCTGTGAAAAATTCTGTGCACTTTGTGGAATGGTGTCCAGGTAAAGTCAGAACCTTTGTTGCAACCAGGGTTCAGAGAAGCAGAACCACCAGACATACTAAACAAAATTCCTTATAAGGATTCTGCCTTATGCAATTGTTAGAGCTAAACAGTCTCTGTGAGGCAGATTTCTTCATGTCTGTTGCTGGAGTTTGAAGTTCTCAAGACAGATAGCTGGAAAAGGAAGATGGGTGTAAAGTGGAGGTGATCAAGGACAAGGTGGAACCCATGACACGGGCTGATACAAAAGTAGAGTGGAATCCACGCATATTCATCATCTACGGTTGTTGTAACAAATTACTACACATTTAAGCGCTTAAAAAAACATAAATTTATTATCATACAGTTTTGGAAGTCAGAAGTCTGAAATAGGTCTTTTTAAGATAACATCAAAATCTTGTCAAGGATACGTTCCTTCCATCTGCTCTAGAGGGGAATCTGTATCCTTGCCTTTTCCAGCTTCTAGAAGCCTCCTGCATTCCTTGACTCATGATACTTTCCTCCATCTTAAAAGCCAACAGCATAGCATCTTCAAATCTCTCTCTGAACATGACCTCTTCTTCCATTGTCACATCACCTTGTGTAATTCAGACCCTCCTCTCTTCCTCTCTTGTGATTATGTTGAGACTATCCTTATAATACAGGATAGTTTTTAATCTCAAGAGTTGAATTCAATGATGTCTGAAAAGATTCTTTTTAAGGTAATATATAAACAGGTTTGGAGATTAGGGTGTGGACATTTTTGGGGGGCCATTATTCTGCTTACCCACAGCATTCTAGTTCTTACCTTTCCAACCTTGATGCTGTAATGTCCTTCATAAGAAACAGGTTCCCTTTTCAGGGAGCTATTCCCGCTTGGCTTAGAAGTTAAAAAAGTAGGGGACCCAAAGGAAGGTGGGGGAATTGTGGACCCAGTTACTGTCTCATAGAAACATCGTGAGTCAGCAGGTAAATAACAATGTGTGTGAGCTACAAAAGCTTCTGGTGACCCTGCCCCAACTTTTAGAGCATAAAAGACAGTAATACTGATACTTCTCAAATTTCATGCAAACATGAATATTGTACCTCAACCCAATAAGGGAATTTTAAAAAGATTATTTATCCTAGTCAATTTGATACATTACAAAACCATTACAGTTGTTAAAAAGTATGCTGGTATACACTAAGTTGAGTATTACTAAAGAAGTTCTCTTTGATGTCCTGCTCCTTGAAGGATGGACTACCTTCATAATGTAATATCAATCTTAGTCTTTAGTCAACTGTCATTAATAAATCTTGTTATTTGCTATAACTGAACAAACTTTCTGTAATTTGTTTCACATGTATACTATATCCAAGGCCTCCTTGTATCCCAATATTTAATCCATAACATCTTAGTAACAATTTGAGTTTCTTTGATCATCCATTAGTAGAAATTCACTATAGAAGGATGGTCAAGATTTCTCAGGTCCCAAGAGAGTGAAAGCAGAAGTTGCAAAGTCTCTTAAAAGCCCAAGCATGGAATGTGTAGAATATATCTTCCACTACATTCTATTCATCCAAGCAAGCCATAAGGCCAGGCATAGTGAAGAATTAGAATACATCAGGTCATAAATTCACATTATGTGATTATGGGGGATTACAGTGTGGGGAGGGAAGTTTGTAACAATGTGACACAAGAGTTCTAGTCATCAAACCCTCACTTGCACACCTTCTCAATCTTACATAAAATGTTACAAAGACTCTACATTCTGATCAGGACTTTGTATATCTAATATTCAAATTCTGACTCTAGCATTAGATCTACAGCCTTGGTCTATGTGTGCTTCGAAAGCTAATTCCCAGAGAGTAGTAATAGAATGAAGCAGATATTCAGAACAAAGCTGAAAAGAAATCAGGTTTGTCTGTATGGAAGAGAGGAGGGTGGTGAGCTAGATAAAGAGGCAGAGGGACTCTGCCTTGTTTCCTGATGGCTTTCTTGTCTCCAGTCTTTTGTGAAGGCCAGTGCTATCTTCTTATTTGGTTTTCCTGAGCTCAACATAAGGCATAACATTAGATCACCCAAACCTAAATATCTGGAATGAAATTTTGTTTTTTGAAATCAAGTAGCATACATCTAACATTTGGATTACTGGTGATTTTCTTTAGAATGAAGATCCATACAATTTGACAAGAAATTATTATCTTAATTTTTGATTCATAAAAATTTCATACCATGCATGTATATTCTATATGGTCTATTTTATTCTAAAATGCTGTCTTTGTACATTTTCTTTGAAGCTGAATTTGTTTTGTTATATGCTTATTTTTTTATTTGCTCTAAATGTTATGTGATTGTTTATAAACTGCCCTTGATTTACTCTCATACCTCACACCTAAATACTTTCCGCCAAGAACTGTATGCTTCTGCCTTCCCATATCACTGAACTTTCTCCTAAAGTACCATTTCTCCATTGTCTTCAAACCTTGACTATATTCTTGACTTTACTTAGAATAACTTTCTCCATCTCAACCTTCCCATGACTAATTCCAGCTCCCATCTATGCCATGCCCAGCTCCACTTCCCACTCTTTTAAGGTGTAGTTCCTGCTCAATTTTCATGCCTAACTCTTCTTCTAAGGAGACTTAGGAAATAACTAGTACTTATCTTCACACTATAAGTGCTTTTTAGTATTTTATATCTCTCACTAGAGTATAAACTCTTGAAAACATGATCAGATTTTTATTCCAAGTATATAACACACAGCAACTAATGCAATACACTTTAATGAATTAGTTTACATTAATCTTATTTGTCCTTTATTATTTTGTAAACTTATTTTGATTTATAAATTTGGTCCAGGATTTGTCAATGCTCAGTTAATAATGTTTAATATTGTTTTCAGTCTTGTTGAAGACAACTATAATCTCCCATCGTTCATTCATATTTAAATTCAAGAGACAAATACTATCACTTTATACAAAAAATCAGAGACTGAAACGCATTAAGTTACCTGATCTTGATCACAGCTGAATAATAATTAAGCCCAACTTTCATTTCCCATCTTTCAGTTTCATGGTTTTTTCTCAGTCAAATTATTAACATTTATTTGCTCATAATTTTAAGAAATCTGTTTAAAGTTTTCATGTACATATATGGTACTTCTATAAATTAATCAATTCTTAATTTTTAATATTATTGCACTGTTATTTTTATATTTTCTACATTTACAACCCAATATTCTTAGCTGATAATTACCACTAAACATCATTATTAAAATCAATAATATATGTATTTTTTACCTCCATTTGAAAATAAAATGATTTTTTTATTATTTATTATACTTACAGTTCTTATGTGTATCCTTTTGCAATTTCAGTATCATCATCAATTCTTCCCTTCTTCATGCCTCAATTTCCACTTAGAGAGGAGAAACTGGAATAATTGATATATTCCTAGATTAAATTACTTACTTCCTTTTCTCAATGTTAGCATTCCAAAAACATTAATGTCTTTTCATATTCATATAGTTGTATAATTCATCAGGATTGTTAAAATTTGAAGGACATTTTGAATCAGAGGAATGCAGTATACCATCAGTGAATGAAAAAAATGGTAGAGAGATTCCCTTTTTGATAAACTCTCAATGTACAAAAACAAACCTATAAGCAAGGGAAAATAGATGGCAATAATATTTGCTTCTATAGTTTCCTTGGATTAAAAAATAAGGGAGATGTATAGACTGCCTTGCAGAACAAACAAATAAACTGATGAGGAGCAGATCTTTGCTGTTTATTCTCATTGTCTAGCCTGTAATTTAAACTGGCTATCTCATGAGACATAAAGATTCTGTGTGTGTGTGTAATTGTATATTAATATTATACTATATATTTTACTGCTGGAAGAAAACAAATCAGGGTGCCAGATGTGTATATTATTAAACTCTCATGGTATATTAGTAACCTATTGCAGCATACCAAATTACTTCAACTGGTGGCTTACAGCAACAAAGATAATCCTAACATGTGTGTTATCACAACGAATTTTTTTATCTAGATAGTGTCTTTAAGACTGTATATATATAGTTTTTTAAGTTATTGGCCTCTGTTTCCCTCCTGGCCCACCACACTCTATCTCAATTTAATAACAGCTATCTTGGGATCATCTCACAGCGTTTGCCTGAGATGGCAATGTCCTTAATCCAATTTTGGCTGGTCAGCTCACAGCCTTTATAAAGTGGAATACCAGTAGCAGGCTGCTAAATCTGCAGCTTCACAGCACTTTTAATTGCTTCCATTTCTGGTACAGAATTAATGGATGAATTAGAGACTTCATAAGATGAGTCACTCAGTCAAGTCCAATTGCCTGCCACAGGCAGAGAGCTTCTAATTTAGCAAAACCTTAATGCTATTCCTTCTTTGTTTATGGAAGTGTTACCTAAAGACTAAGAATATCGTTCTCCTAGAATTTGTCTAAAAGTGTAAGAAGGAACCACCACACAGAGTTGTTGTTGTCTTTCAATTTTACTACCATTTCCCTTTCAACATAATCGGCATGAGTTTTGCCCCTAATTTTCATCTCAAATTTCATATCTCCTGACACACTTTGCCACAAGGCTAGGACACCAATTCTTAATTTCATCTAGTAAAGTTAAGAACCAGTGGTTCTATTATTAAGAGAGAAAATATAGAAGGAAAAAATACAATGACTATTAAGACAGACAAGATTCTCAGATGAATATAGCATACAAATTGAAATCTTTAAATAATTAAAATTCATGATCTCTTTTGAAGGTTTCTCCCATGAAACTGTATCTATATATAGGAGTAAATAGATGAAAATTATACAGATAGATATGGTAAAGATATATAGAAGTAAATAGGTATAGAGGTTCCGATTGATAAAATCAATGAAATAAATGAAAATAAGACAGCAAAACTTAAAATAAGGCAGATATTATCTCTCTTTCAGAGAATGGACACTCTCTCAAGAAATCAATACAAGAAACTTTTTGCTTTTCAGACATTTTACAAAATTTTGTAAAACCTTCCAATATTCCTTCAGCACTTTTAGATGTCTTCACTAAAATGTCTGTCATTTTAAAAGAACCTCATTTTAGATTGCGATGGTGGCTTGTGGATGGATGCCATGGAAGCAGAAACAGAAACACAGCAACTAATTAGAGAAATTAGATCCTGTGTGCTGCCTGAATCTCAAAAGAGAATTCTTTGTTGCATATAATTTAAAGAGACAACAAAGTAATTTATGCATTTCTGTTTTCTGAAATACATTGAATATGTTCAATCATTCTTAAGCTTTAATCATTTTAGCCAACTTGTGTCAGAAGCCATATGAACCTGTCAAGAGCATGTATAAATTAGGAGAACTTCCCACATGGTTCAAAATAGAAATGCACATACCAATGAATTGTAAATAATGATTGGTTTTTTACCATAGAATTCAAAGACTATCCAGGAGGGCTAAATACAGAATTCATGGGCAAACAGGCTATGCAAATGCAAATCTAATAAAGCAAAAAAGACTAAAGTTCATTTTATACTAAATTTTAGACCAAAATACATTATTGGTTTGGGATATCTTTTGTTGTCTCCTTGATGAAACAATCTAAACGTTCTCTACAATGTGGTTACAAAGATATTGCAATAAAATTATAATTTTAATTTACATAGATGAATAATAGAGTATATAGATGAATTTGTACTTATTTATGACAAAGGTGGTTACTAAAGTGTACTCTAAAGTTGAAAATTCCTATTAAGTATTCCTATATTTTAATTCAAATTTAAAGTTATTAAGAAAACACAGGATATTTCTCAACATCCCAATTTTGCTACAGTTCTCTTTATCTCATAGAATTTTAAGGAACTTTAGAGATTGGTCAGAAAAAGATGTGAATTAGTGATATATATTTCACTAAAACTTTGTGCAAACACACAGACAAAATAAGAGAAAGTGAAACTAGTGATTTTATCTCTCCTGAAAAAATTTCTATTACCAAAATCAGAGCCCTCCATCTTTACATAGGCTCATGTAACACCAGCAACGAAAGAGTGAAGTCTGATTTATGTAATCCTTGGTTATGGTTTGGCTTCTTGGAAATAAATACATATCTCAATCTTTAGTCATAGAAGACAACTTCATAAATATTAAATAAAATAAGCACTGCCTGTATTACCTTTTCCACCTCTCTTCCTAAACCTTACTACCATTCTTTACCCAACATAGAAACAATGAAAATTTTACACGTGTCGTTTTTTTGACAATACTTGATAATTCTACAAGAGTAAAACTTTGATTGTAGAAATCTTGTGCATGCTTCTAGACCTTTCAAACTCAAGCTGGTCAAGACTAAACTCATCACCTTTCCTCATAACCAAAAAAAAAGAAAACAAAAATCTTCAGATTTACTTATGTATTTTAAAATTCTCCATCACTACCTGAATTCAACTATTTTTCCATAATGGACCAGTCTCTTCTCCTAAAAAAGAACATGAGAATTGGTAATTTTTTTTTTTAAACATCTTTATTGGGGTATAATTGCTTTACAATGGTGTGCTAGTTTCTGCTTTATAACAAAGTGATTCAGCTATACTTATCCGTGGGGAGGAAGGCGATCTCCGCGTCTTACTCTTCCGCCATCTTCAAGGTCCCCCGAGAATTGGTAATATTTTTATAAGAGAACCTGCTTTATACAAAACACAGATGCAAAACACAATCATATATTTATATGGATATTTATTTGACATTCTACCTATAAAATGCAACAAGGGCAAAACCTGTGTAGGTGTGTGCCTGTGTGTCTGTGTGCTTGTATATATGTGATTGTTTCCTCAATTTTGGTTCTCTAGAGTCTTATAAGTTGGTGAATATTTCATATATCACACAATTCCAGATCTTGCACAGTTCTTTGTCTGAACTTCTTCCATCCTCAAGCAATCCTTTCTCCAAAAATCTAAACAGTTGACAGTTTCTATAGATTTTACCTTCATTATATGTCTTGAAAATTTCAGTTTTCAAGGCACAGTATATCTGTCTCAAACTGACAACTCATTTTGTTTCTGTCCTTACTGTAACAAATATCTCTTAAATAGCAATAGTTTTTCTGTCAGTTAATAAGCTGTTCTAAATTTTTGCACACAGTGAAGTCTTGAATGTATCATGCCCTTGTTCAAAATATTTTATTGGTTAACCATTAAATATAAAAGGAAGTATTTCATAGTATGCCAATAAGTATATGCCTATTTATTTTTTTCTCATCAAGCTTTACAATGTACTACTATTACCACTATTAGCTAGTGCTCTTCCTCCTACTACTAATTGACTTCTACTTCTGCAGATGCACACGTGCGCACACACACACACTTCTTGTCCCCTGCATCGGCAGGCGGGCTCTCAACCACTGCGCCACCAGGGAAGCCCCTATACATGTCCTTTCTTATAAACTATTTTCTCTATCCACCTACAACAGTTAAATATCTATGTGGCATTCAAGAACTCAGAGCAAATTCTCCTGTTTAGTAAAAGTTTTATAATTTTTCTCTCAATTTTTATTTTAACTGACTCTGAGTCTAAATTCACATTCCATTGAATTTCATGATAGTTTTATACTGCCTGACATCATTTTTATTTGTATTTTTCTATGCTTATTAGATTGAATCTTTCTTGAGGGTCAAACTTAGTTTCCAAGTTCTGCTGCCTAACAAATATTGTAAATAACAAGTTTTGGATTGGTTTAACTGGTTTAAATTCCATATGCATATGAAAATACATAGTGTGATCATTATAGTGATTTATAAAGCATAGTTATTAAAGGTAAAGGTAAAAATGAGGAAAAACACAGGCAACCCAAAAGAAGGTACTAAAGTAAAAAAGGAAACACACAAATAAAATAAAACAATCACAAAATCAGTTAGAACAAAAATAAGATAGTAAAAATATATCAAGATATATTAGTAATTAAAACAAATGATAATATACCTAAATGAAAAAGGCAAAAAACAAGATTGTCAGAGTTAATTAATAAACAAAACCCACATATATGCTGTTGGAAATGAAACATAAATACATAGAATCATAGAAGGAGAGTTAAATAAATGGGACAAGATATGTCAGGTAAACACTAACAAAGAAGAGACTGGTCTACATAAAAATCACACAACGAAGATTATAAGTTAAAAAAAAAGAGAATTATTAGAGTCCAAGAAGGTAATCTCATAATAATAAAGGTATCAAGTCAAAAGGAAAATAGAATATTTTTAAACATGTATATACTCAATAACAAATATTAAGGAAAATATAATATGTTTAAATATGTATATACTCAATAATACATATTCAAATGTAGAAGACAAAATTTTTCAGAAACATAAGTAATAAACTGGCTCTCATGTAGGGAGACATTGGCAAATATTGCCAGTTTTGATGAGTAAAACATTCATGAAATCACAAGGATACAAAATATTTCTACAATACAATTGATGAATTAGATATAATGGATATATCTGGGACATTACTCAAAACAGTTGTATTATACATATTATTTTAAGCAATTATATTCCAATTATAGGAAATATTTTAAAAATTGATAAGTTGAGACAAAAACATGTTCAAGAATTTATAAAGGACAAATTATAATTTAGTCCATATTTTCTGAACACAAAGATTTAATTGGAAACAAATAAAAAGATAACTGACTAAACCAATGCATTAGAAATTTCAAGAACTTTAAATAATGCAAGCAGGGATTAAAATAAAAATGTATTGTTTTTTTAGACTCCATGTGTAAGTGATAGCATACAGTATTTTCTTTCTCTGACTGACTTATTTCACCAAGCATAACACCATTCAGGTCCATCCATGTTGTTGCAAATAGCAAAATTTCATTCTTTTTTATGGCTGAGCAGTGTTCTATTACATACATTATATATTAATCCATCTAATGTACACATTATATACATATACATACACATATAATTATATCACATCTTCTTTATCTATTCACGTGTTGATGGGCACTTAGGTTGCTTCTATGTCTTGACTATTGATATGCATAACACTATACATAATGCTGCTATGAACATTGTGGTGCATGCATCTTTTCATATTAGTCTTTTTGTTTTTTTTCAGATATATGCCCAGGAGTGGAATTGCTGGATCATATGGAAGTTCTATTTTTAGTTGTTTTTTTTATTTGTTTGTTTGTTTTTGCAGTACACGGGCCTCTCACTGTTGTGGCCTCTCCCGATGTGGAGCACAGACTCCGGACATGCAGGCTCAGCAGCCATGGCTCACGGGCCTAGTCGCTCCATGGCATGTGAGATCTTCCCAGACCGGGGCACGAACCCACGTCCCCTGCATCAGCAGGCAGACTCTCAACCACTGCGCCACCAGGGAAGCCCTATATTTCGTTTTTTAAGGAACTCCCATACTGTCTTTAATAATGGCAGCACCAATTTACATTCCCACCAATAATGTACAAGTGTTCTCTTTTCCGCACATCCTCACCAACATTTGTTATTTGTGGTCTTTTTGATGATAGACATTCTGACAGGTATGAGGTGATATCTCATTGTGGTTCTGATTTGTATTTCTCTGATGATAAATTATGTTGAGCATCTTTTCATGGGCCTGTAGGCCATCTGTTTGTCTTCTGTGGACAAATGTCTATTCAGGTCTTCTGTCCATTTTTTAATCAGCTTGTTTGTTTTTTTGATGTTAAATTGTATGAGCTGTTTTTATATTTTGGATATTAACACTTTATCAATCATATCATCTGCAAATATTTTCTCTCATTCAGTAGGTTTGTGTTTTCAATTTGTTGATGGTTTCCAAACAAATGATTGAGTATAACAAAACAAACAGACTCACAGATATAGAGAACAGACTAGTGTTACCAGTGGGGAGAGGAAAAGGGGGATAGACAAGATAGGGGTGGGGGATTAAGAGGTATAATGTACTATATATAAAATAAATAAGATACCAGAATATATTATAAGGTACAGGGAATATAACCAATATTTTATAATACCTTTAAATGGAGTATAATCTATAAAATTTTTGAATCACTATGTTGTACACCTGAAACTAACATAATATTGTAAATCAATTATACCTCAGTGAAAATAAATAAAATAGAAATTAATTTAGAAGTAAATTATATTAAAATAGTACATATTAAAATGATGCTATAAATACTACTTAAAGCAAAATTTATAGCTATTAAGACATGACTGAAAAGAGATGCTGAATATTGAGTTGTCAACCTAAAAAGATAGAATAAAACAGACAATAAGAAAATCAGAACAGATTTAGATAAAATATAAAGTAATCAAGAAAGTTTTCAGTTAGTTTTGTTGTTGTTGTTTTCTCCTTTCCTTGAAAGCACTAAAACAATTGTAATACTTTGGCAAAATTCATACAGAAAAAAAAGCAATAATGAGCAGGTCACTGATAAACAATATTAGAAACTGAAACTGAGGCATTAATTTCAAATGCATAGAAGTTTAAAAATACAAGAGGAAGCTAAGGAAATATTTACACTAGTGAATTGAAAATCCTTATGCAAAATGATAAAATGGAAAATTTAACTTGCTAAAACTCACTGAAGTAGAAAGAGAAAACATAATTAATCTTATAATCATTAAAGAATTTGGATCAGTGATTTAAAAGTTTCCCACATATAAAACAGGTGATTTAAAAAAGAAGTTATAGAAATAGATTTTTCCATAAATATTTTCAGAGAAAAAAAAGGAAATATCTCTCTTTAAATTATTTAATACATTCTATATAATATTATGCACAGATAATTATATATAGAAATATGTATAGAGTGTGTATATACATATGTTAACATTCACACATATATGCCTTTTCTCTGTCAGCTAAGAGGGTTTAGAACCAACAGAATCCCAGTAGCAATCATCATCCCTATTATCCAATCTTAGTTTCTCACACCATTCTTTAGAAAAACAAGCCTGGGCACTTTAGAATAATGGCTGATCCCAGGACTGGTTTAAGAAATATACAAGGTATAATGGGACCTAATGAAACTTAAAAGCTTTTGCACAGGAAAAGAAACCATGAACAAGACAAAAAGACAACCCTCAGAATGAGAGAAAATATCTGCAAATGAAGCAAATGACAAAGGGTTAATCTTGAAAATTTACAAGCAGTGCATGCAGCTCAATATCAGAAAAGCAAACAACCCAATCCAAAACTGGGCAGAAGACCTAAATAGACATTTCTACAAAGAAGATATACAGATTGCCAACAAACACATGAAAGAATGCTCAACATCATTAATCATTAGAGAAATGCAAATCAAAACTACAATGAAATATCATCTCACACCAGTCAGAATGGCCATCATCAAAAAATCTACAAACAATAAATGCTGGAGAGGGTGTGGAGAAAAGGGAACCCTCTTGCACTGTTGGTGGGAATGTAAATTGATACAGCCACTATGGAGAACAGTATGGAGGTTCCTTAAAAAACTAAAAATAGAAATACCATATGGCCCAGCAATCCCACTACTGGGCATATACCCTGAGGAAACCATAATTCAAAAAGAGTCACGTACCACAATTTTCATTGCAGCTCTATTTACAATAGCCAAGACATGGAAGCAACCTAAGTGTCCAGCGACAGATGAATGGATAAAGAAAATGTGGCACATATATACAATGGAATATTACTCAGCCATAAAAAAAACCAAAATTGAGTTATTTGTAGTGAGGTGGATGGACCTAGAGTCTGACACACAGAGGGAAGTAAGTCAGAAAGAGAAAACAAATACCATATGTTAACACATATATATGGAATATAAAAAAAAAAGGTCATGAAGAAACTAGGAGCAGGACGGGAATAATAACGCAGACCTACTAGAGAATGTACTTGAGGACATGGGGAGGGGGAAGGGTAAGCTGGGACAAAGTGAGAAAGTGGCATGGATATATATATATACTACCAAATGTAAAACCGAGAGTTAGTGGAATTATGATGGACCTGGATTTTTTTATACTGCCAGAAAGTAAAAATGTGTTTAAAACAAACAGGATCAAAAGGATTAGGAATGAATGAAAAGAGCTTGCAATACACAAAGCTGGAATAATTTAAGCCAGACAATAAAGTAGAAATGTATTATACTCCAAATTATAAATTTAATAATCATGAGTCCATGCTGATATAAAAATGATTGAATAAATAAATTAAAAGTGATGAATAGATACATCTTTCATGCAGAAGAATTTCAAATAACTAATGCAGATACTCTGTTCTTAAGGAGAGACAGTATAATTCTCTACTTCTTAAGTGTAGGCTATAACCTAGTGAGTGACTGCTTTGCAAAAACCATGGTATGGGAAGGGCTGGGAGAGAGTAGCTTTACAGTGGAGAATTGTGACAAACTGTATGTCAGTCTGCTGATTAAAGCCAACATCAGGAGTGATAAGTCATGTTCATAATGTACCCTTGAACTAATGCAATAAAAATCATCTCTCTGCTCCTCCTTGAAACCCATAATCCAAGGCCTATACATGAGAAAAATATCAGACAAATTCCAATAGAAGGTCATTGTATAAATATCTGACCTGTATTACCAGGGTCACCAAAAACACCCAAGAGCAGCCTAGGGACATGACAACAAAATATAGTGTGGTATTGTGTAAGGGATCATGGAACAGAAAAGGCTGTTAGAAATTAAAGAACTCTCAATAAACTTTGCACTTTAGTTAATAATTATGTGTCAATACTGGTTCATTAATTGGAACAAATGAATCATAGTAATGTAAAATGTTAATAGTGGAAACTGGCTGTGGAGTATATGGAAATTCTCAATTTCATTATAAATCTGAAACTATCCTAAAAAGTAAAGTTTATTTCAAAATATAACATGACAAGGTTTCCTTTTTTAAAAAATTTAACTTTCCTTTTAGAATTTCATAATAAAAAATAAATCTGTTAAATCGTATAGTCTATTTCAAGTTAACATGTTGTATTTTAAAAGAGGGTATCTGAAGATTACCTAATCCAAGTAAATGACTAATGACAGAATTGCAAGAAACTTATCTCTATGACTTACTGATTAATATTGTGAAAACAACTCTGTGATTTTATAACTTCCTTGCCAGAATAAATCTATGATTTTTTATTTCTTTTAAAATAGCATCTGCATTTCTATGTTTGGCTTTAAAGTTTTACTCTTTCTCAATTTGTATACAAAACCTGTTTCCTATATCTTCATGACACAGTCTCTCTCTTCCAGTCAAGTTACCTACTCATATTTCCACATGATGGAAAAATAAATAAGAAAGAAAAACTAAGACATAAAATTTGTGTGCCTGGCAAACTTTTAGCAGGACCATTCCTCCTACTCAGATATTCTTCCCCTGTCTTCATCTGTTGAAATTCTGCTCATATTTTACCTTTCAGCTCAAAAGTTACAGGTTATAATCTGATTATATTAGCTTAGAATGAAATTTCATCCTATAAATGCAAAGTTTCTAGAAACTTGTCATTGTCTTCTACTGTAGAGAATTATTAATTTTAAATTGTATCCTACCTATATTGGAGAAGATTTATATTACTCAATAAATATTTACTCAACAAGGAACTAATGTAAACTAAAAGACTGAAATGGAAAGGAAGTAAATTTATAAAATTCAGATTGTGAAGAATAGAGCAGAAGGAATTTGAGATGTTAGCAACCATGCCAATACAGGAAGGGTTGGGTGTTCAATGCTGGCAGAATATTGTTGGGCAGAACTACACACAGAACTAGAATTCTTGAACTTTAAGGGTAAAAGCAGAAAGAGTAATGGTTATTTTAGTGCTGTGTAGGTGGGACAGAAAATAGGTCAGAAAATTCAGATTTGCATATATATTTTCCATGTTCATCAGAATTTACTTGGCAATCCTACACGTGATCAAAATGCATCTTAAAATACTTTTGCAGAAAGAATTTTAGGGGTAAAAAAGCAGGAGGAATTGAGACTAATATGTTCTAACAAAGAATCAGGGAAAAAAGAAAAAACTTGGTATTAATCTAGATGCTCCACCTTTCTTATGATTGATGTTTGTGTAAAATAATTTTTCTCACCATTTTATTTTTTATTGATCTGTGTCATAATTATAGTAGATTTCTTATAGACATCATATACTTGGCTCTTTTTTTATCCATTCCAACAATTTCTGAATTTTAATTAGTGGTGTTTGGATCATTTATATTTGATGAAATTGTTGATAGAGTTAGTTTAAAATTATAGAAATAATAATTTTGCCCCCTCTGTACTTTATTCCCATTTTTCTCTTTGTCTTCTTCTGGATTGAGTTCATTTTAATAATTCTATTTTATCTCATTTTTGGCTTATTATCTATAACTGTTTTATTTTTTAATGGTTGTTTTAGAATTTAAAGTATATATTTTCAATGTATTATAGTCTTCCTTCAAATAAAACTATACCGCCTTATGTTTAACACAAAACTTTAAAGCGATATACTTCCATTTCTTCCATCCTATCATGCTACTGTTTTCTTACATTTTACTTCTATATATGTTATAAATCCCACAACATGTTGTTATTCGTTTTGTTTAGAACAATTATCCTTCAAAGTCATTTTAAAAATAAGAAAAAATAATTTAACTTATCGGCATATAACCATTTTCATTTTTTTATTCTTTCTGTAGATAACATTTCAGTTTCTCATTATTTTCCTTGTGCCTGAAGGACTTTAACATTCCTTTTAGTGATGATAATAGTGCTGCTGGTGATATATCCTTTCATATTTTTATATGTCGCTAGTCTTTACTCTGGCTTCATTTTCGAAATATATTTACTGAAATAACATTCCAGGTTGACAATTTTTTCAGTACATTTAAGATGCCTCTCCTTTTCTCTGGCTTGAATTATAGTTGACAATAAATCTGCTCTCATTCTTATTTCCATTCCTATGTACATCTTTTTTTTTTTTTTCCACAGCTTTAAAGCTTTTTCTTTTATCACTGGTTTTAAGCCATATGATTACAATGTCTGTTGGTGATATTTTTTTCTTCTTCGTTGTTCTTAAAGTTTGTTGAACTTCTTAGAACATTGGGTTTATAATTTGTATCAAATTTAGAAAAAATTGGCTATTATTTTTTCAAATATCCTCTCTGATGTTCCCACATCTTTTTCTGATATTTAAGTTACACTTATATTAGGCCACTTGATGCCTCATAACTCACTGATGCTGTGTTTATTCTTTCCAGACTTTTAAAAATTTATATTTCATTTTCTACAGTTTCTTGATTGTGATATATTTAAATTAAGTAATATTTTTCTTCTATAGTATCTAATTTCTCTTAATTCAATTCAGTGTATTTTTAATTTTAAATGTCATATTTTCTCCTCAAAGTTCACTTGAGGTCTCTTTTTTACATTTTATTTTTCTCTTTACACACTACTTTATTGAACATATGGATTATATTTTCTATGTACCATGTATGATTTCTTGTCCTTTTCTACCAATTCTATCACGTGTACCTTTTTGGAATCTGGTTCAATTTATTAGTATTTCTTATTATTCATTGTATTTTTCTGCTTCTTTGCATACCTGGTATTTTTTTAAATAAATGCTAAACATGAGTTTTACATTACTGGTTGCTGGAATTTTTTGTGCTCCTATAAAGATAAATATTTCTAGACTTTGCTCTGGAATGTATTTGAGTTACTTGGGGAAATTTTTAACCTTTTGAGGCTTGCTTTTAAGCTTTCTTAGGCAAGTCCAGACTGTTTTTCATCTAGAGCTAACCTGACCTCACTACAGAGGCAATAATTTTTTTATGGACTCTAGTGGAACCAGTGTGTGTTAGGTTGTATTTTCATTCTAATGATGGGAATATGAATAATCCTTTAGAATGAATAATTTCCAGGTTTTATTCTACCTGACCATTTCTGATGATCTTTTCCTGGATCTAGTTTTCTCATAAACATGTGTCGATGAGCACTCACATGTATACTTGGGATACTGTATACCTTCAGTGCTTTCTGTGTTGTGTGTGTGTGTGTGTGTGTGTGTGTGTGTGTGTGTGTGTGTGTGTGTCCTATTTGGGGTTTTCCCTGGGAATTCTAGTCACCTTGACTTCCCTAAACTCTGAATTCTGTTTATTCAGATAATTAATACATCAAGCCTTTACTGGAGTCTCACCTCCTTGCGCTTTTGCCTGGAAATTTTATTTATTTAGTAAGCTGTATAAATCATATGGTTCAAATTGTTCTTTTCTTTCATTTATCGGTGCCCTATCTTTTCTATTTTCTAAAATCTGAAAATATTTACTTTATATATTTTGTCTGTATTTAAAATTTTAAGCTGAGAGGGTAAATTCTGTCCCTGTCACTTCAGCATGACAGGAAAAGGCAAGGTCAAGACAGCTTAAAATTGGCAAATTATAGATGGCAAAAAGAAGGCTGATGTGAAAAGGCTTAGGGGATAAGATGAATAGAAAATGATAATCAAATATGACATAGGTGGTGAGGAAGGGGAAATAATCTAAAACAACCCACTTTCTTCCCTCTTTATGGTTGATATTTCTTGTGTCTTTCTTTAAGTTCTGTTTCATCTTTTGATTAGTATACTATTTATTCTTTACTTTCATTTAACATAGGTATATAGATGAATTGTACTTACAATTCTTTTGTATATGTCTGCCTTCCAACACCCACATCTATACCACAATCATCTAGTTAACTTTTGAACAAATTTTAGTATATTAGTTCTTATAGATTTTTTTCACTGTATACTGTAATAGGAAAACATTCACTAATCCAATACATTCATCATATTAATGAACCAAGATATCTATGTGGTAGGAAAATATTTTGCTCTCCTCTATCGTTTTTAACATATATGTGTATTTTTAGATTAGATTTATATTGTTGAGATGAAGCCTGAATACACAAAATAACCACATGTCAATTTAGGTATGATATTGTTCATTGGAACTGAACGATGAAACCAAATGATATTGAAGAATGGAGAAATTTAACTTATTTTAAAATGTAACTTGCAACTTTAAAAATATATATCTCTTATCTATATAAATATTTGGATTTTAAAATACCACTAGATGGATATAAAAGAAATAAGGATAGAAAATCATAGATGTAAGATAATTTTTAAGAAATAGTTGTGTAAAACATATATCTCAACATAATGTTATTGATTGAATCACTGAATCATTCTTAGAATATAAATTAAATGATACTTTTTTTTATTTTGCCTTGAGTTACGTCTTTCCTTTATTTATTTATTTTTCATGTATTTATTTTATTTATTTATTTTTGGCTGTGTGGTGTCTTCGTTGCTGCGTGCAGGGTTTCTCTAGTTGCAGTGAGCAGGGGATACACTTTTTTTTTAACATCTTTATTGGAGTATAATTGTTTACAACAGTGTGTTAGTTTCTGCTTTATAACAAAGTGAATCAGTTATACATATACATATACCCCCATATCCCCTCCCTCTTGTGTCTCCCTCCAACCCTCCCTATCCCACCCCTCTAGGTGGTCACAAAGCACCCAGCTGATCTCCCTGTGTGGCTGCTTCTCACTAGCTATCTATTTTACATTTGGAAGTGTATATATGTCAATGCCACTCTCTCACTTGGTCTCAGCTTCCCTTTCCCCTTCCCTGGGTCAAGTTGATTCTCTATCTCGACGTCTTTATTCCTGTCCTGCTCCTAGGTTCTTCAGAGCTATTTTTTTTTCTTTTTCTTTTTTTTTTTTTTTTTTTTTTTTTTTTTTTTTTGAGATACCTTATATATATGTGTTAGCATACAGTAATTGTTTTTCTCTTTTTGACTTAATTCACTCTGTATGACAGACTCTAGGTCCATCCACCTCACTACAAATAACTCACTTTTGTTTCTTTTATGGCTGACTAATATTCCATTGTATATATGTGCCACATCTTCTTACCCATTCAACTGTCAGTGGACACTTAGGTTGCTTCCATTTCCTGGCTATTGTAAATAATGTGCAATGAACACCGTGGTCCATGACTCTTTGAATTATGGTTTTCTCAGGGTATATGCCCAGTATTGGGATTGCTGGGTCATATGGTAGTTCTACTTTTATTTTTTTAAGGAATCTTTATACTGTTCTCCATAGTGGCTGTACCCATTTACATTCCCACCAACAGTGCAAGAGGGTTCCCTTTTCTCTACACTCACTCCAGCATTAATTTTTGCAGATTTTTTGATGATGACCACTCTGACTGGTGTGAGGTGATACCTCATCATAGTTTTGACTTGCATTTCTCTAATTATTAGTGAAGTTGAGAAACCTTTCATGTGTTTGTTGGCAATCTTTTTTTTTTTTTTTTTTTGAGATACCTTATATATATGTGTTAGCATACAGTAATTGTTTTTCTCTTTTTGACTTAATTCACTCTGTATGACAGACTCTAGGTCCATCCACCTCACTACAAATAACTCACTTTTGTTTCTTTTATGGCTGACTAATATTCCATTGTATATATGTGCCACATCTTCTTACCCATTCAACTGTCAGTGGACACTTAGGTTGCTTCCATTTCCTGGCTATTGTAAATAATGTGCAATGAACACCGTGGTCCATGACTCTTTGAATTATGGTTTTCTCAGGGTATATGCCCAGTATTGGGATTGCTGGGTCATATGGTAGTTCTACTTTTATTTTTTTAAGGAATCTTTATACTGTTCTCCATAGTGGCTGTACCCATTTACATTCCCACCAACAGTGCAAGAGGGTTCCCTTTTCTCTACACTCACTCCAGCATTAATTTTTGCAGATTTTTTGATGATGACCACTCTGACTGGTGTGAGGTGATACCTCATCATAGTTTTGACTTGCATTTCTCTAATTATTAGTGAAGTTGAGAAACCTTTCATGTGTTTGTTGGCAATCTGTATATCTTCTTTGGAGAAATGTCAATTTAGGTCTTCTGCTCATTTTTGGATTAGGTTGTCTGTTTTTTGGATATTGAGGTGCATGAGCTGCTTATAAATTTTGGAGATTAATCCTTTGTCAGTTGCTTCATTTGCAAATATTTTTCCAATTCTGAGGGTTGTCTTTTCTTCTTTCTTTTCTTCTTGTCTTTTCTTTCCAATTCTGAGGGTTGTCTTTTCTTCTTCTTATGGTTTCCTTTGCTGTGAAAAAGCTTTTAACTTTCATTAGGTCCCATTTGTTTATTTTTGTTTCTATTCCCATTTCTCTAGGAGGTGGGTCAAAAAGGATTTTGCTGTGATTTATGTCATAGAGTGTTCTGCTTGTTTTCCTCTAAGAGTTATATAGTGTTTGGCCTTACATTTAGGTCTTTAATGACTTTGAGTTTATTTTTCTGTATGGTGTTAGGAAGTGTTCTATTTCATTCTTTTACATGTAGCTGTCCAGTTTTCCCAGCACCACTTATTGAAGAAGCTGTCTTTTCTCCATTGTATATTCTTGCCCCCTTTATCAAAAATAAGGTGACGATACGTGCGTGAGTTTATCTCTGGGCTTTCTATCCTGTTCCATTGATCTATATTTCTGTTTTGGTGCCAATACCATATTGTCTTGATTACTGTAGGTTTGTAGTATAGTCTGAAGTGTGGGACCCTGATTCCTCCAGCCACGTTTTTCTTTCTCAAGATTGCTTTGGCTATTCAGGGTCTTTTGAGTTTCCATGCAAATTGTGAAACTTTTTTTGTTGTAGTCCTGTGAAAAATGCCATTGGTAGTTTGTTAGGGATTGCATTGAATCTGTAGATCACTTTGGGTAGTACAGTCATTTTCACAATGCTGATTCTTCCAATCCAAGGACATGGTATATCTCTCCATGTTTTTCTATCATCTTTAATTTCTTTCATCAGTGTCTTATAGTTTTCTGCTTACAGGTCTTTTGTCTCCTTAGGTAGGTTTATTCCATGGTATTTTATTCTTTCTGTTGCAATGGTAAATGGAGTGTTTCCTTAATTTCGCTTTCATATTTTTCATCATTAGTGTATACGAATGCAAGATATTTCTGTGCATTAATTTTGTATCCTGCTACTTTAACAAATTCATTGATTAGATCTAGTAGTTTTCTGGTAGCTTCTTTAAAATTATCTATGTATAGTATCATGTCATCTGCAAACAGTGACAGCTTTACTTCTTCTTTTCCAATTTGATTTCCTTTTATTTCATTTTCTTCTGTGATTGCTGTGGCTGAAACTTCCAAAACTATGTTGAATCATTGTGGAGAAAGTGGGCTAACTTGTCTTCTTCCTGATCTTAGTAGGAATGGTTTCATTTTTTCACCATTGAGAATGATGTTGACTGTGGGTTTGCCATATACGGCCTTTATAATGTTGAGATAAGTTCCCTCTGTGTCTACTTTCCAGAGGGTTTTTATCATAAATCAGTGTTGAATTTTGTCAAAAGCTTTTTCTGCATCTATTGAGATGATCACGTGTTTTTTGTCCTTCAATTTGTTAATATGGTTTATCACATTGATTGATTTGCGTACCTTGAAGAATCCTTGCATTCCTGGAATAAACCCCACTTGACCATGGTGTATGATCCTTTTAATGTGCTGTTGGATTCTGTTTGCTAGTATTTTGTTGAGGATTTTTGCATCTATGTTCACCAATGATATTGGCCTGTAGTTTTCTTTCTTTGTGACATCTATGTCTCATTTTGGTATAAGGGTGATGATGGCCTCCTAGAATGAGATTGGGAGTTTTCCTCCCTCTGCTATATTTTGGGAGATTTTTGAGAAGGACAGATGTTAGCTCTTCTCTAAACATTTGATAGAATTTACCTGGGAAGCCATCTGGTCCTGGGCTTTTGATGGTTGGAAAGTTTTTAATCAAAATGTCAATTTCAGTGCTTGTGATTGCTCTGTTTATATTGTCTATTTCTTCCAGTTTCAGCCTTGGAAGCTGTGCTTTTCTAAGAATTTTCCATTCCTTGCAGATTGTCCATTTTATTGGCATATACTTGCTTGCTGTAGTCTTTAATGATCCTTTGTATTTCTGCAGTATCAGTTGTTACTTCTCCTGTTTTCATTTTTAATTCTATTGATTTGTCTTTTTTTTTTTTTTTTTTTTTTTTTTTTGATCTGATCTTTATGCTTTCTTTCCTTCTGTATCTCTGGGGCGTTTTTGTTCTTCTGTCTCTAACTGCTTTATGTGTAAGTTTAGGCTGTTTATTTGAGATGTTTCTTGTTTCTTGAGGTAGCATAGTATTGCTATAATCTTCCCTCTTAGAACTGCTTTTGCTGCATCCTTTGGTTTCTGGGTTGTGGTGTTTTCGTTGTCATTTATTTCTAGATTTTTTTTTACCTTCTCTTTGATTTCTTCAGTGATCTCTTCATTATTTAGTAGTGTATTGTTTAGCCTTCATGTGTTTATATTTTTTACATATATTTTTTCCTGTAATTGATATCTAGTCTCATAGCATTGTGGTTGGAAATGATACTTGATACAATTTCAGTTTTCTTAAATTTACCAAGGCCTGATTTGTGACCCAAGATATGGTTTATCCTGGAGAATATTCCATGAGCACTTGAGAAGAAAGGGTGTTCTGTTGTTTTTGGATGGAATGTTGTATAAATATCATTTAAGTCTATCTTGTTTAATGTGTCATTTAATGTTTGTGTTTCCTTATTTATTTTCATTTTGGATGCTCTGTCCATTGGCAAAAGTGGGGTGTTAAGGTCCTTTATTATGATTGTGTTACTGTCAATTTCCCCTTTTATGGCTGTTAGCATTTGCCTTATGTACTGAAGTGCTCTTATGTTGGGTGCATAAATATTTACATTTGTTATATCTTCTTGGATTGATCCCTTGATCATTATGTAGTGTCCTTCTTTGTCTCTTGTAATAGTCTTTATTTGAAAGTCTATTTTGTCTGATATGAGAATTGCTACTCCAGCTTTCTTTTTGCGTGGTATATCTTTCTCCATTCCCTCACTTTCAGTTTGTATGTGTCCCTAGGTCTGAAGTGGGTCTCTTCTAGACAAGATATATGCGGGTCTTGTTTTTGTAACCATTCCACCAGTCTATGTCTTTTGGTTGGAGCATTTAATCCATTTACATTTAAGGTAGTTATCGATATATATGTTCCTATTACCATTTTCTTAATTGTTTTAGTTTGTTATTGTAGGGCTTTTCCTTCTCTTGTCTATTTTGCATAGAGAAGTTCCTTTAAAATTTGTTGTAAAGCTGGCTTGGTAGTGCTGAATTTTCCTAGTTTTTGCTTGTCTGTAAATATTTTAATTTCTCCATGGAATCTGAATGATATCCTTGCTGGGTAGAGTAATCTTGGTTGTAGATATTTTCCTTTCATCACTTTAAATATGTCCTGCCACTCCCTTCTGGCTTGCAGAGTCTCTGCTAAATGATCAGCTGTTAACTTTATGGGGATTCCCTTATATGCTATTTTTTTTTCCCTTGCTGCTTTTAATATTGTTTCTTTGTATTTAATTTCTGATAATGTGACTAATATGTGTCTTGGTGTGTTTCTCCTTGGATTTATCCCTTATGGAGCTCTCTGAACTTCTGAAAATTATTGACTGTTTACTTTCCCATATTAGGTAAGTTTTCAAGTATAGTATCTTCAAGTATTTTCCCAGTCCCTTTCTTTTTCTCTTCTTCTGGGACCCCTATAATTTGAATGTTTGTGTGTTTAAGGTTGCCCCAGAGGTCTCTGAGACTGTCTTCCATTCTTTTTGTTCTTTTTTCTTTATTCTGCTCTGAGGTAGTTATTTCCACTATTTTATCTTCCATGTCACTTATCAATTCTTCTGCCTCAGTTATTCTTCTATTGATTCCTTCTAGAGAATTTTTAGTTTCATTTATTTTGTTGTTCATCATTGCTTGTTTGCTCTTTAGTTCTTCTAGCTCCCTGTCAAACATTTCTTGTATTTCCTCCATTCTATTTCCAAAATTTTGGACCACGTTTACTATCATTACTCTGAATTCCTTTTCAAATAGACTGCTTATTTCCTCTTCATTTTTTTGATCTGATGGATTTTTACCTTGCTCCTTCACCTGCTGTGTGTTTTGCTGTCTTCTCATTTTGCTTAACTTACTGTGTTTGGGGTCTCTTTTTCACAGCCTGCAAGTTCATAGTTTCCATTGTTTTTGTGTCTACCCCCATTGGCTAAAGTTGGTTCAGTGACTTGTGTAGGCTTCCTGGTGGATGGGACTGGTGTCTGTGATCTGGTGGATGAGGTGGAATCTTGTATTTCTGGTGGGCAGGTCCACGTTTGGTGGTGTGTCTTAGGGTGTCTGTGACATTATTATTATTTTAGGCAGCCTCTCTGTTAATGGGTGGTGTTGTGTTCCTGTCTTGCTAGTTGTTTGGCATAGGGTGTCCAGCACTCTAGCTTGCTGGTCATTGAGTGTAGCTGGGTCTTAGCATTGAGATTGAGATCTCTGGGATAATTTTCACTGTTTGATATTACTTGGGGCTGGGAGGTCTCTGGTGGATCAATGTCCTGAACTCAGCTCTCCCACTTCAGAGGCTCCAGCCTTACATCTGGCCAGAGCACCAAAACCTTGTCAGTCACACAGCTCAGAAGAAAAGGGAGAAATAAATAAAGAAAGAAAGAAATAAAGTTATTAAAATAAAAAATTATTAACAGTAAAAATTAAAAAGTAATAAAAAATAAATAAAGAATGAAGAGAAAAGCCGAACCAAAAAACAAATCCACCAATGATAACAGCCATAAAATTTATATTAAAAAAAAAAAGAAAAAAGGACATACAGAGCTCTAGGACAACTGTTAAAGCAAAACTATACAGACAAAATCACACAAAGAAGCATACACATACACACTCAACAAAACTGAAAAAGGAGATAATTTATATATCTATATAGAAATAAAGGAAGAGAGCAACCAAATCAATAAACAAATCTATGAATCATAATAAAAACTCTAAATACTAAAGTAATATAAACATAAAACCAGAAACAAATTAGTTGCAGAAAGCAAATGCCAAGTCTACAGGTGCTCCCAAAGTCCACTGTCTCAATTCTGGGATGACTTGTCTATTCAGTTATTCCACAGATGGAGGGTACATCAAGTTGATTGTGGAGGTTTAATCTGCTTCTCCTGAGGCTAATGGAATAATTTCCCTTTCTCTTCTTTCTTCACACATCTCCTGGGGTTCAGCTTTGTATTTGGACCCCCCTCTGCGTGTAGGTTGCCTGGGGTATCTGTTCTTCACTCAGACAGGTCGGAGTTAAAGTAGCAGCTGATTAGGGGGCTCTGGCTCACTCAGGCTGGAGTGGAGGGAGGGGTACTGAATGCGGAGCTGGCAGAGGCCGCATGACATTGCAACAGCCTGAGGCACACTGTATGTATTCCCGGGGAAGGTGTCCCTGGATCACAGGACCCTGGCAGTGGCAGGCTCCCCAGTCTCCCGGGAGAAGAGGTGCGGATAGTGACCTGTACTTGCACATAGGTTTCTTGGTGGCTGCAGCAGCAGCCTTAGTGTCACATGCCCGTCTCTCGTGTCTGTGCTGATAGATGCAGCTCGCACCTGTCTCTGGAGCTTGTTTAGGCGGTGCTCTGAATACCCTCTCCTTGCACACCACGAAAAAATGGTCTTTCCTCTTAGGCAGATCAAGAGTTTTTCCTGGACTCCCTCCCAGCTAGCTGTGGTGCACTAACCCCCTTCAGGCTATGTTCACGTAGTCAACCCCAGTCCTCTCCCTGAGATCTGACCTCCGAAACCCGCAAGCCTCATCTCCCAGCTCCCACCATCCCGGCCAGTGTGTGAGCATGCAAGTCTCTCAGGCTGGTGAGTGCTGGTAAGCACTGACCCTCTGTGTGGGAATCTCTCTTCTTTGCCCTTCACACCCCTGTTGCTGTGCTCTCCTCTGTGGCTCTGAAGTTTCCCCTCATCACCCCCTGTCTCTGCCAGTGAAGGGGCTTCCTAGTGTGTGGAAACCTTTCCTCCTTTAGAGCTCCCTCCCAGAGATGCAGGTCCCATCCCTATTCTTTAGTCTCTGTTTTTTCTTTTTTCTTTTGCCCTACCCAGGTACATGGGGATTTTCTTGCTTTTTCGAAGTCTGATGTCTTCTGCCAGCATCCAGTAGGTGTTCTGTAGGAGTTGTTTCACATGTAGATATATTTCTGATGTATTTGTGAGGAGGAAGCTGATCTCCAAGTCTTACCCCTTCATCATCTTGAAGGTCTGTCCCTATATAATACTTTTTCATATTCTGTTCTCCACGTAGTGAAATAAATTCTACTTGGGACTAAGATTTGAAAATTCAATGGTGAATAGTTATTTATTATGAATCAACACATTTATTTGTCACAAAAGTTACTTGTTCTCAAGTTGAATTCATTGCAGAAAATTAGGGTCTGAGTTTATATTCTACTCTATAGTGTTTTGATTTTTTTTTTAAGAATCATCAGCTATGGAAACGATGTAAGCTTCTGTTTCCTATTTTCCTTGAATTACTCAGCATTCACATACATACACCAAAACTATGAAAAGAAAAAAGAAAAGAAGAAAAAAGAAAATGTTGAGTTTTTTTTATTTTTCAGGTTAACAAGGTAGATGGGGTAGCATCTTATTCAGTGATAATTTGTGAAATGTTCTATTTCTAATGAAATTGCACACCTCCCTGTTTGCATTCCAAAACTTCCAATTTGGAAGTACCTATTACACCAATACAGACAAGGCAGTAAATATGAATACTTGAATTTAGCATCAAGAAACAAGAAAAAAATCTCCCAAACTGGTACAGCACTCTAATGAGCTTCAGAACTCCATACTGACTCCGGATGTTACCGGAATTAGAAACTGGCTACTTCTTACCCCTGTTCAGGAAAAAAAAAAAAATGCTGAAGACTGATTGCAAATAATTTGATTGACTTTTCAATCCTCTCTATAACATATAGAAAGTGTATCAACTACCCATAATCAGGTAATGCAATCATTATTTTTAAGTAGTTGCTTGCTCAGATTATTGTCTTCTAAATAGAGTATAATATTTACTTTTTTGTTTACATTTTTACTGCAATATAAATTATCAGAATAAATGAGATATAAAGTCATCCAAAATTAAAGAACAAAGGTTATTAGAACTTCAAGGAATTAGTTCACTGCTGTTTCACTGTACTAGTTTATGTGAAAACATAAATTAATTACTTAAATTTGAATATAGAGAATTTTTGATTTTGAAGTAAAGGTATATGTCTGTGTGTGTGCATTTGTGTGTATACTGATATTAAACATTTATTAACACTATGACTAGCGTGTGCAACAACAGTGTAGCTTCTTTATCTATAATTATTGTAGATGCCTTAACCTTCTAGATATAGAAAGAATATTATTACATTTCCTTCCATTGACATTAGGCTGAAAAAATAATATAAATAGTCATTTTAATTCATGTTAGATCTCTCTAGGTAAGAATGCTCAGTATTTCATATTTCTCCTCATATCCTACTCCTCTCAAGGTTGGTTTCTTTGTTTGGGTGAGGCTACATGACTTTGTAGATGTTGGGCAAAGAGGTTCTTAAATCCTCTGTGGCATTTTCTTGATCTACTGATCTCTGAGGTAACATCTGATATCCATCTGCTTACATACACAATTCCTAACAGCACTCAAGAGGAAGAAGATTATACAATGGTCACTGAGGGTCATTATAGAATTCTGTCCATGAAAATAGTTAATCATCTAGATTTTTAATATATTAAAATTAAAGTGAAAAGAATTTAAGAAAAATTTTTTTCAATTGGTAATGGCTGGCTCTCTAACTTACTATCTTGCTGTACAATCTTATGTTGAATGTCAGAAACTATATATTTATCATATCATTATCTTTGTTTTATTATTTTAAATTTATTTTCTTTTGATAAGAACACAACATAAGATCTGTACTCTTAAGAAATTGTTGTCTTGTTTAACCAAAACTTTACGTCCTTTGATTAAGACTTCTCATTTTCCCCTCCTCCAGCCTCTGGCACCCTTTGATTTTATACATTTGACTGTTTTAGATACCTCATATATAAATGGAATCATGCAATATTTGTCCTTCTGTGACTGACTTATTTCACATAACATAATGTTCTCAAGGTTCATCTGTGTGATAACATATGACAGAACTTCCTTCTTCTTTAAGGTTGAATCATATTCTGTTGTATATATATAATATTCTGTGTGTATATATATAATATTCTTTAGTTATTCATTTAGTTATTCTTTAGTTGTCTTTAGTTATTCATTTTTTATTTATCATTATTATTTTTTTTTGTGGTACACGGGCCTCTCACTGTTGTGGCCTCTCCTGTTGTGGAGCACAGGCTCCAGACATGCAGGCTCAGTGGCCATGGCTCATGGGCCTAGCCACTGCGCAACATGTGGGATCTTTCTGGACCAGGGCACGAACCCGTGTCCCCTGCATCGGCAGACGGACTCTCAACCACTGTGCCACCAGGGAAGCCCATAGTTATTCATTTTTCAATGGACATTTAGGTTACTTTTAGTACTTGGCAACTGTGAATAATGTTGCAATAAATGTGGGTATGTATGCAATATATTTTGAGACTTTGTTTTCAATTTTTTTAGATATATACCCAAAAATGAGATGGTTAGATCATATGGTAATTCTATTTTTATATTTTGGGGAACCTCCATTCTGTTTTTCACAGTAGCCACACCATTTTACATTTTCACCAATGGTGCACAAGTGTTCCAATTTATCTACATCATCGCTAATTCTTGTTATTTTCTATATTTTGATAGGAGCCATCCTAATTGGTTGATGTGATATCTCTCTGTGGTTTTCATAGGCATTTCCCTGATGATTAGTGATGTTGAGCATCTTTTCATGTACCTGTTGCCTGATGAAAAGCAGAGATTGTTTTCTTCTTTGCAGAATAGTTTTTTATGTAATTAGAAATAAGAAAGAAGAGAAAGGTTGGAGCACTTTTGACAAGAAAGGAAACGATTTTAAAAAGAAGCAAAACATATGTGAATGTTAGAATTAATTGAATATATTAAGACAGGTAATTCAGGAGAGGAATGAACGTGATATGATTTTTGTAAATTGTAAGGGTTTTATTTGTGTTTGATAACAGAAATGAAGTATATCAATAATATAATTTTAGTAGCTTTAAGAGAGAACTGACAGCCAAAATTCTTAGCTGCCTCCTAATATTGCAGATGTTATAATGAGAATAAGTTACATGCAATTGAGTAAACATTAATTCCTGGAAGGGCATCACCTTATGAAGTCATCTGGTATTCAGTCTGTAGTAATCATTAAATGAGGTCATGAAGATTGAGACTAGAGCTGGTATTGTGGAGATCCTGGAAGCCTGAGAATCCTCAGGTTCTGCTGATTCATTATACTATCTGTGACATGTTTGTTGTCAGAGTAAGAAAAGCAAATATTAATAAGTCTGAATTACCTCACTTAGTTCTCCCAGTTTCATTGTTCCATCAAAGAAAACCTAAAAACTGGGAACAGGAAAGCTATCTACTCATAATTTTTCCATCGGTTTCAGTTGCAAATCATTTTAGTATCTTATAACCTTAATTTGGTAGCTTTCCTAGGTTATGCTGCCAACAAGAGCCTTTATCTACAAGTAAAGGATGAGCTAAAAGAAGAAGACAAAGGAGAGGGCATCCACAAAGGAGAACCAAAGGAATCATCTGAGGAGAAATAGGAGATTAGCACTGTGGAAGATAACAGTTGAGAAAGGTTCAAGGACAGAGTGATCAACAGATCCAAATGCAGCAGAGGAAAAAAAAGAAAATGTGTTTTGGACTTACAGATTCTGGCAGTACCATTAAATGTGTCCAGATCCTGGACACATTTAATGCTTTGGGGTGGGAACAATAGGACATCAAACTACATCACAACATAAAACTAGGGTTAAGGATTGGAGTACATGTGAATTAGAATAATAATGCACAGTAAAGTAGAACTATTCTTGTAGGAAACTCAGTGGGAATGAAAAAGAGAAAAGGGCAGTAGAAATACACTAGAGTTACTGGTTTGGAATTACGTCTGTGTCTAAAACTGTTATTTGATATCTTGGACGGAGTTTTGAAGAGAAGCCCGTAGAGTTATAGGCTCACTCTCAACCTGTTGTTACAATTCAAAATGACTCAAATTCATAATAAAAATGGATAAAACAGCATAAAATAATTTCTTCTTTAAAACATTATACACTTATTTGTTAATCTTTGCTATTTCTGAAAGTAACATGACTTTATTTAGAAAAAAATTGGAAATATAGGAAAACATAAAGAAAAAAATCATTTCACAAATGTCAAAGAGAATAACAGTTATGACCATTTGACTATATTATTTCCCTTGGTCTTTCTTTTTTGAATGAGAGTGTAATACACATGAACGTTTGCATATACATTGCTAAAAATTTAGACCGCAGTCTACATACAGCTATGCATAATGCTATTTCATTTACAATCATACTGTGAGCACTTGTATTACAAGGGTAAATTTTTAATGACTGCACTGTTATATTCTATTTCATGTCTCTATTAAAATACTACTTTATATTCCTCTTAATTTTGGTTCTCACCATTTCATTATTACATAAATTTGTGATCAACATTTTGACTCTCCCGCTGCAGAGCACAGGCTCCGGACGTGCAGGCTCAGCAGCCATGGCTCAAGGGCTCAGCTGCTCCACGGCATGTGGGAGCTTCCCGGACCGGGGCACGAGCCTGTGTCCCCTGCATCAGCAGGTGGACTCCCAACCACTGCGCCACCAGGGAAGCCCTACACATATATCTTAATTATAATTTCTGGTTATAATTTGAAGGTGAAATCCTGATATTAAATTATGAAGTCAAGAATAGTAAAAATTTAAGTTTTTGAAAGATTTATAGTTCTCACACCAGTTGTAGTTATTTTTACTGTCACCAGGATATAAGTAGGTTCACTTTCTGCATCCTAAAAAGAAAAATATTATTAGTATCATTAACTCGAAATATTAGAAGTATTACAGTTGAAAAATAGTAGTGTGTTTCTATTTACAGACCTTTATTATTAAGATTTGTGTTATATGTATTTATTTGTTATGTGCTATACTTTCTGTCTTGCTTGCTTTTTGCTTTTGTGAGCTCTCTAGTTAAATCCTTTTCCATTTTTTTTCCTACTGGGCAATTACTTGCTTAATTAAAATTTAGATTTTACTGTATTAATATTTTAATCCATTACCTTTAAACAACTATCCCCTTTTCTATGCAGTATGAATTTTATCGTGCCTTTTCATGCATAATGTTTACACTTTTAATGTGGTAGTAGTTTCTGTGTCTTTAAAATTTCTTTAACACTGTTAGCTAGTAATACAGAAGAAAAATCATTTGTAAGTATTTATTTTCTATCAAAGTTCAAAATCCCCAAAGTCAGAGTTCCAGAAAAGGATTTTAACTCAACATTATTAATAGTTAAAAGTAATGATAACTACAAATTACTAGTCTTCTGTTATTTATTGGGCACTTAACTCTCACAAAATTCCTATGACATTATTACACTTTTATGCCATAGGAAACTAATTTTCAGAGTTGAAATAACTTGTAAAAGGCACAAGGATATTGGCAGAATCAGTTCTCCTCAAAACCAAGGCTTTCAGAGTCTCATCTGAAGACCCTAAACACCCTCTTATATTGATATTATCACTTATGTTAAAACTCATTAGTGATAAAGAATAGTGAATCAGGACAGAATCTAAATTAATTTTAGTTAATCCTCTTTAAAAAGATATAATATATTATCCAGAAAATGATTTCTTGAAAGTTTTCTTATTTTGAACTTTTCCAAAGATTTGGGGGGTTCTATATTTCTATAAGAAAATGGTACCTGGATAAGTTGGACTCTCTCTCTCTCTCTCTCTCTCTCTACACACACACACACACACACACACACACACACACACCAAGGAGGCAAATAAAATCCATTGTTGGTACAATTGTATTCTCTTGCATATAATGCAAATCATTTATTAGTGTAAAAGGAGGTGCTGTGAATAACTACACTGAGAGAGCAATGAACCAAGACTGTCTAGGACAAAATGGGACATATTGTTACTCTACCCCAATTTCCCAATTATAACTTGAAAAGGAGAAAAATTCTACAACTTTCACTTAATAAGTAAATAATAAAATAAATATGTTAGACCATAGGCACTTTTGTAAGCCTATAATAGAGCAGAGACAGGTGGAGTTTGTGCAAAAAAGCAGTTTTGCTGGAAACAGATTTTTTCATGCAGTGATGATAATGAAAAACCATGCATAAGAATATATAACATACATGGGATAAAGTAAAGTAACAAGCAGAATTCAAATTCAAATTTTTAAATACTCATATCCATAGGAATAAAAGGTGAAAGTGTGTTAATGTAAATATCCAACTAAAACGGTTGGAAAACTAATAAGAGAAAAGTGAAAGCAAGAAATTATATAGAAGAGATTTGTGCATTAGAAAACAAAAATACTATATAAGAACTAATTAATAAAGAAGCAATACTTCAAGAAAAAATATATGAACTGACAAATCACTTATGGTAAGAAACATCTCAAATGGTCCCCCATGGTCCCCACCTCCTAGCATTCATAGCCTTGTATAATCTCCTAGTCTTTAGTGCAGGCTAGATTTAGTAATTCAATTGTAATGAATTCAGGAGGTGACAAGATGACACTTTCTGAGTTTAGGTTTGAGCATCACTGTGGCTTCAGTTTGGGCACAGTCTTTCTTGATCTCTTGGTTCAATTCTGAAGGAAGCCAGCTGCCAACTGTGAGCTGTTCTGTGGACAGGCTCACATGATAACAAACTAAGGAAAACCACCAGCCAACCCCCAGGGAAGAACTGAATCCTGCCACCAACCATATGATAGGCTTGGAAGCAGATCCTTGTGTAGTCAAGCTTTTAGATGAGACAAAAAACCTTGCCAACACTCTCATTGCAAACTCATGATACACCTCATGCCAGGAACACCTATACTTGGGTGATTTCTGATCATAAATATTGTGAAATAATAAATGTTTATTGTTCAAGTCATCACACCTCTGGTTTATAGTTAATAAGCACTAACATACTACTAGCTAATCAAACTAAGAATAAAAGGGGGAAGATAAAGCAAAAACACACAAATAAGACATTTCAAGGGCACTATAACTAATGAGAGAGGTAAAAAAAAATGAAAAGCAAATTGGTAAGCAAATTAGCAATTAGTAGGACTTTTTTGGGGATGGGGGTGGGCAGGATGTGCTAGTGGTACCAGTATTTGATGCCTCATTGCAAAGGAAACCTTACTTTTAAATTCTAATACTAGGCATCCTTGCCTTAACTAAATGATTAGGTCTAGCATTACTAGCGGTGGAACAACCTGACACATGCCTCTTGACCTGTTATAACATAAAGTACACATCACCACCCAAGGTGTACTTTTGCCACATACATTTTACCTGGATCTTATAAAACCTTTAAATCAAGTTCCACATTAGAGGAAGTACAAGGTATATAGAGATGACTGACACAGGCTACTTCCTCTCTGCCCATCCTCAAGCCACTACAGGGTACATGTTGGACAGAATTTAATCTCTTTTTTGGTAAGTTTCTTTCTTTTTTCAGGAATAGAATGACATTCTAGAAAAGCTTAAATCAAAGATTTCTCCAACAACTTATTCTACCTCCTCAGTATCTATTGAACTTTTACTATGGAAACACTGTCAGTTTCTAGGTACAATAGTTTGTCTTAGATAAATTTTTCCAAGGCTGATGTTTCACTTATATTCAAAATATGGTAGATTTGGGACCAGTTTGGGGTAATGAGATTTTTTTCTATTAAGTTTTTGGCTTTTTACATCCTGGTAATGAACAAATACAACTTCTGAAATCCTGAACCAAGTATAAAGTTTCCTGTGAGAGACAACTCAGATAGTAATTCCTGGAAGATCCTGATTTCATCCAGAAACTCATAATGCCCCCTGCCACAATGGAGTATATAAAATTGGGAATTTTTTTCTTCTTTAACCTTTTAAAATTCAATGTAAAATTCTGGTCTTTTTACTTATAAACTATCTTAATTTGGGGGCTTCGTTATAGACCGAATTGTGTTCCCCTCAAAATTCACATATTGAAGTCCTAACCCCCCAAAATAATTGTAGTTGGAGATGGGACTTTTAAAGAGGTAATAAAAGTTAAATTAGGTCATAAGAGTCAGGTCCTAATTCAATATGACTGATATCTTTATAAGAAGAAGAAGATACATCAGGGATAGGCCTGCACAGAGAAAAGGCCATGTTAGTGAAATGTATACAAATCACAATAACCCTGTATTTTGAAGTAAAAGACTTTTGCTTTAGTCTCCCAAGCCTCCCCTGAAGAGGAGTCTCAAAAGGGTGGCTCAAGTGTTAATGATAAGGAAATGAGAAGATGTGGAAATGAAGAATAGCTGCTGGGCAGGGAAACTGGTAACTATTTAGACCATAAACCAGCCATGTAGCAGAATCACTGAGCTTCTAGTTCCCTGAAAGATATAAAGGTCTGACACACATTTATAAGTTGGTTTTGTTTTACAGGAAGCAGATCACCTTCAGATGAAAACTGTTGACCTCAACCATGTAGACCCCAGGCCGGTTGAAACCAGAAGATTGGTGATGCTTAAAGCTTCACCTTGATGCCTACCAATCTGAGAATTGTGCATGAGCTGATCACACACCCTGCAGCCCCCTCCCTCACATTGCCTTTAAATACCTCCCCTGAAAGCCCTCGGAGAGTTTGGGTCTTTCGAGCATTAGCTGCCCGTTATTCTTGCTCAGAGCCCTGCAGTAAACACTGTACTTTCCTTCACCACAACCCGGTGTCAGTAGATTGACTTTACTGTGTGTGGACAAGTGGACCCAAGGCCAGGTTCAGTAACATTAGGACATAGTAAAAGGGCATTCATCTATAATCCAAGGAGAGAGACCTCAGGAGAAATCAGATCTGAAGGCACTTTGATCTTGGACTTCCAGCTTGCAGAACTAGAAATAAATTTCTGTTGTTTAAGCTACCCATTTTGTGATATTCTGTTGTGGCAGACTAGCAGACTAATACAGACTGTAATTTTAAATTTCTCCCTAGAAACCTGATACTGAGGTTAATTTATATTGGAATCTTGGATTCCTAATATTATTATCAGAGTATATTTATACTCTCATTCAATCTAATTGCATAGTCTTGGAGGATCTATGTTGGGGAGATATAACAAGCTTTGATTTAGAGTAAGGAATAATAAAACCACTGAATTTTCAGATCAAATTTTAGTGGCTTGTTTGGAGCACAAATTGGCACTGACACATTTCTAGAAGTATCAGCATAGGGCAGCTGTTAATCATGATGTGCACTGTCCTGAGAAAACACGTAGCTCCTTCCCCGGGAGCAGCATCCACAACTTTGGTTAAGCAGAAGCCTGATACTTGAGTTAAAAAGATTAAGGAAACACAACTTAGTGTAATATAATGGAAGAATTTATTATCCTTGGCCTTAGGTTTCCACGTGGAAGAAGTTCCACCATAGTTACACTACTAGACTATTTTCATCTCATCACTGACTTCTCTGCAGGAAAAAGTGGCTTGTCTACTTGATTGCTAAGTTTTGGAGTAAATTCTGGGTGTGCCTGGCTTGTCTTTTTCCTTTACCTTAGGTATTAGCTTACCTGTATAGGTTAATTGCCTATGCTTCTGTCTTCCATCTCCTAACTTTTATACACATTTCTTGTTAGGGAAGCCTCTGTTGTTCAGTTCAGCTTGTGTCTGACTGGATAAGTCTGTCTATTTCTAGGGTGCAATCTTAGCAGGCCATTTGGCCTTACCCAAGTCAGGCTTGTCTGTTTAGTTTTTCTAGGGAAAAAAAAATGGTTGAATTTTCATCTGCTGATTTAAGTTTATTTGTCAATTGTTTCCAACTTGAATGAGAAAGAGGACATAATTACTAGTTTATAGTATTTCAATAATACAAATTAGTGTTCTCTAAAATAAAGTGTTCCTTTCCCACAGAAATGCAGGATAATCCAATAGGGAGTATTAAAATAATATTAGAATTTCTAGTACTTTTATCTAAAAATGTGAGAAATAGGTATTGTTATATTAATACTTAATATAAGGAAAGAGAGTTTTGTATTTATGAACAATTATTATATGCCAGACACACTTTAGCTTGTGGGGAGCCAATGATAAAAGAGACAATCAAAGACCCACTATATAAAAGAGCTGCTTTATGAAAAGTTTTCATAAAATAGGAAAGCAAACAATTGAATATATAATTTAATATCAGATAGTGATAAACTCAATGAAAACTAATAAGGTAGAAAAAGTGGATAGAACGTGATGGAGGTATATTGAGAAAGATGCTATCTGGGAGGACCAAATGTAATTTTAGCAGGGCCAAAAGGAAGTAAAGGGGTGACCCATGAAAAGAGGTCTTATGACATGAAAAGTCATAGCACGTCTGAGGAAAATAAAAATGCCAGAACATACTGGGGTGGTGTGGTTTTGGAGGTGGGAGGAGGGGCAAGCCGGATGGAGAAGAGCCAGATCATGATAGGTTTTCTGACATGGCTGGGATTTTGGACATTAGTCAATATGTGATAGGTCACTGGAAGCTTCTGAGCAGGTGAGGTAATGACACACTGATTTACCTTTTTAAATGATCTCTCTGGCTCCTGCATGGAGAAAAATAAAAATGTATTGAGGAATGTGCTCCTTTTATTTTTCATGCAAGCATGCTAAAAATGTTTGAAGGCCATTGATCCTAAAAACAAATGAATGCTTCAACTGTCTATACCTGCTCTTATGAGAAACAGGATGAAGTGAGATTTTTTAACGATGTCCTAGAACTAATATAAAAATAATATCAGGGCTTCCCTGGTGGCGCAGTGGTTAAGAGTCCGCCTGCCAATGCAGGGGACACGGGTTCGTGTCCCGGTCCGGGAAGATCCCTCATGCCGCGGAGCGGCTGGGCCCGTGAGCCATGGCCACTGAGCCTGCGTGTCTGGAGCCTGTGCTCCGCAACGGGAGAGGCCACAACAGTGAGAGGCCCGCATACCTCAAAAAAAAAAAAAAAAAAGATAATAATAATAATAATCAGTAGAAATACCATATGCTTTAAGGTCAGACTAAGCTAGAAATTAATTCCAACTTGGCCTCTGCCTGATTTTCTGACCTCAGGTAAGTTATTTGAGTTATTGGAGCCTCCATTTCTCTGTCTGCAAAATTACAATAATAATTATCATCTTGATTATTTCTGTATGGATTACAGCAGTGCTTATTGCATCTAGTCCAGAGGAGGAAATCAATAAATGTTGTGCCTCATTATTATTTATGGCCAGATATGTTGGAAAAAAACAGAAGTCAAATAACAAAGAACCATGAACTTAATTTTGTAGAACTCTGCTGAGAATATCCAGATCTCCAGATTTCCCAACTGGTTAAGGCAAAGGCAGAAGATAAACTGCTAGAAGTAGAATACACAGTGACAGATATTGACAAATAGGCCAAGGATAAAGTAACAAAGATGACAACCATATGGTCATTAATAGATAAGGTTTCCCACCTGTTGCTTCCTTTATTTAAAAAAAATCTGTCATTTCATTTCTGGAGAGGCCCTTGGAGACAATAAAGTACCCTTCCCACTCCTGTAACAGACTAATGAATAATTTTATCAAATCATTCAGAGTAATCCAAATCTAGAATTACTTTCAAGTGAAGTAACAATTTAATTGAGGGAAAATTGTTTGGTTTTGCTCCAATTATCCAGTTAATTGCTTTCATTTTGCACTTTACTTTTCATGTGTTGGCATCAGCTCAGTCGTGTAATCCAGTGTTTTCTTTCTTTTTATTCTCCTTTGTGTACAAGTTGGAAGATACAACCTCATTCCTCTGTAACTTTGTTTTTTTCCATGTCATTGATTTCTCCCTGTGGATCTAATCAAGCTTAAGCTTGCTTATGTTCATTTGTTTTCTGTTTGTCACTAGCAACCCTGATGATGTAGTCTTGTTTCTGAGAATAGTGTGTTTACTGGAGAATTATTGTTGCAGAACAAAATAAAGAAATAATGCATATGGAATAAAGAGAGGTTTGGTGTGGTGGAAGCGGAGACTTCAAATAGAATAGAATGCTAGTTAATCAGTAAAAATAAAAGTGAACATTTGGAAAAAAAATTTTTAATATGGAAAAGAAAAATTAAGTAGGAGAAAAGAAAGTCAAAAGCAAGATAGGCCATAGCCAATTGATAAATTCAGTATCTGAAGTAAATTCTGCAACATGCTTCATAATCAAATATTATAGTTCTCTAAGTGGTGACCACAGTAATCAGATAACTTCCAAAATTTCATGCAAAATTATCATGTGTAAACCATGCCTAATGATACCAGTAAAGCCTTTTTTTCTATCTCTGTGTGTGTGTGTGTGTGTGTGTGTGTGTGTGTGTGTGTGTATAACCCATAGACAAACACAGTTAAGAATATCTCTTATAGCGACTTGACATAGTTAAATGAATACTTAAACATATGATTCATTGTATGTGCAATATGATCCAAACATCACTCTGTTACCTCACCACCAGCCAATCAGAAGAAAGTGCACAAGCTGCAACCCTCAACCCAAGTGTTACCTTTAAAAACCTTCTCTTTAATCCATCAGGGAGTTCAGGTCTTTTGAGCATTAGCTGCCCATTCTCCTTGCTTGGTACCCTGTAACAAATGCCGTACTTTCTTTTACCACAGTCTGGTGTCAGTATATTGGCTTTGCTATGCGGTGGATGAGTGGACCCACTTTCAGTTTGGTAACAATTTATAGACATTGGCAAAGACTACAAGATTTAATTCTTCTGGTATTTATTAGTCACAGAAAGTAATACATGGAAAAGCCATTTTTAGAAAATGGCTTTTAACAAGCTGCATTATGATACACTTGATACATTATTACTCTTTTGGGGGTAGTAGATTTGTTGAACATGTGTTATATCCTAAGCACATTGCCCGTTCTGTAGATCTTAACACTCATAAAGCTCTGTGATACCCCAGGCCTCAAAGAGATCACAATCTAGTTAAGAAAACTATTCTTTATTAGTAATTATGAAATAATGTGAAGTGATTAGCTCTAATGGGAAAATTAAGGAGGAGTGAGCAGGTCTGGGGAGGGTAAGGCAAGTTAACTTAATCAAAGAAATAATTATGTTAGTGTAAAAAGCTAATAAATTATTATGAAGTAGACATAGCTGTATTTAAACGTGACCTATGTTTTCTGCTACAAACACAAACTGAAAGATTTTCTACATTCTTAAGATGAACAAAACTACAGTGGAATCATCCTGCTCATTTTGACCACTATAATAAGAGATGCAAATCTCTGCGTGGAACTGAAGTCCTTAGGCATTGACAACCATGATGGCTGAAGGACCTAAATCAGTCCTGCTGTGATCCATTGGAATTTCAATTTCCAGTCTAGAGAAAGGGCACAGTTGATCTCATTATAGTGGCTTGCTAGAGAAAGAAGCTGAATTGTGAAATAAACTCATGATGACTATAGTCCTGTCCCTGTGGAGAGATTTGCATCACAAAAACTCCTTCATCACTGATCTTGTCATTATTCATACTGGTGGTGTCAGCAGAGAACAGAAGAACTGAATGTCTCTGAACAATAAACTTATGATTTACCTTCACTTTAGTAGGAAGTTTTGTTATGTCCTGAATTAGAAAAAAAAAAAAGGAATAAATTTTAATAAAAATCACTTATATTGGAAGTTACACTGAGTTTTAAATTTTCCAGCAGAGCTTATATGACTTTGTATAAATACGTTTCATACATATATACAGCCTCACACTTTGTTTATTCATTTATACAGTATCTTCAAGTATAATTTTTAACGAGTCCCATTGTTTTTCTCTTCTTTGCTATGCCCAACTCTACTATTTTATACAAAAGATAAATAAAATAAAAGTAGGTAACCATTATTTTTGAAAATAGTATCTTTCTTACATTTCAAGTGCTTTAGGACATAGGCCACCTGATTTAGCAATCATGTCTCTTATAGACTGTCAAATATACAGATTCACACAGCTATTAAATCTAACTTATGGAAAATGTATTATTTCCATAATGCCTTTGTCACTTATGTGGTATATTTGCAATAAATGAATCTTTTAAAAATGTTTATATCAGAATACACTTCTATCTCTTGACTGTTCCTTTCTGGAATTATACATTCAGGGATTGCATACATAAAGAGTCTAGCTCCATACATATCAAAAGAAGTGGTGATCAATTATAGAAAAGAGCAGTGTCTAATGAGATGCAGGGTCACTATAATTTACTAGTGATTACCTTAAAAATGAATATGTGACTACATGACAAGTGACTTCCAAAAACTGCATTTTCTTAAATGTCAAGAAACTTTCCCCTTAAGAATTATTTGGCAGTTGGTCTTTGCTATCATATTCCTATTAAATTACATACTTGATTTGACAACATTTGTTTATCAGAGCAGGTTGAATGTTCCATTAAAACCCTTGACTCTATGAAGATATTTTTATTAAAGTGAACTTTCAATTGCTTTTTTTCAGCACATTTGCTTCTTTTTAAGAAAACATTAGAGCAAGGACTTGTTCATTTTTTTGTGCTTGTAAAATAAGCAAGTGTACTTATGTAACATAATTAGGTATTACAGCACTAGCCAAAAGGTAATGGCAAGCCACTGTAGGTGTGTTTATACTTTATTCCAGTGAAGAGATAACAAAATTTTTCAACAGGATGAAACACAACACGCTGTCCTGCATTAAGAGGGTGGTTTGGGTTTACGTGACAGTCAGCTACCTGCATAAAGGGCCTTGAAAGTTAACAAAGAAGCAAACTACACAAAATATTTGCCCTTCTGCAAAACTAGAAAATTGCAGAACTAATTCCACCATTTTAAATTTTCTGTTACCATTGGATAAATATTAGATTCTCTATCAATATACAGGTACTGACTGTGCTGACAAGTACTGATTTTGGAAGTTCATACATTAAACAATTAACAAATAAGAAGAAAATGTGTTGAGCTTATTATCAGAGCTATTTTAGAATCAAAGCTAGATGAAGGCCAGGCTCCTAGAAGATTAGTACACGAGTGGAGACAGCATTGTGTAGTGTGTTTTAGAGAAGTTGGACTAGGGTCTTGATCATGCTAGGGCAAAATGAGGCTCTGGGCACCAGTGAGTGTTAGAAATGAAGCTCACTCTCAGTAAGGGAGGAGAAAAGGAAAAATGGGCTGGAAGTAGTTTTGCTACTTTATTTAATCAACATAAAACTTGCTAAAATATTTATGATAATCCTGAACTGAAAGTAGTTACTCTCTCTCTCTCTCTCTCTCTCTCTCTCTCTCTCTCTCTCTCTCTCTCATCTCTCTCTCTCTTCTTCTCTGTCTCTCAATAAAGCTCTGGTACAAAGCTGTTTCGGTTTCCTGAAACTGTTTGTTACTATCATGCCAAGAATAGCAGGGTCCTTCATTGAATCTAGTCATAAAAATATAGCATTCTGAAGAGACCAAGACATATTTAATACTTATTTTAACACAAAGTAATAGAAATCTTCAGACTATGTTTGGATATTAAAATACAAAGAAATCTTAAATTTTCAATGTTTGATCATCTCTTCCTGTCATACATGATTTCTTGAGGAAGAGAAAGGGAATTCTTATCAGGTATCACTCTCCTGATTTGTCTGAGGAATGACTTCCTATGTTTTATAATGTGCTAACCTCTCATGACTGTGAATCAGTTATTCTTTCCTTTGCCCACTACTGGTGCATCCTCATCCAAGTTTAATGCTCCTTTGACTATCTGTTGCTTGCACCTAAGCAACTTCAGTCTTGTGTCTAAATGAGTTTGAAATTAAAAAGAAGTGGCAGGAAATATTTAGGGAGGAAGAAACGTTTTGTTTTTTTTTCCTGGAGCTGCCCATTTTTTTTGTCCTTTACATTAATTAATTTAATTATTCATGCATTAATAGATACAATTTTCTTGTCTCCCATAAACTAGAGCAGCATTACGTACTTTATAAATATGATTGACAAACAATCTCTTCCCACAAACATGCACAGGAATTCTACAGGGAATGTTAAAACCCAATACTTCAGAAGTTAGAATATGTGGGTTTCGAAGAGATACCCGTTACACTATTATGTGGAAACAGGATGTGATAACAATACATAAATTAGAGCCAGTTTAGATCTATGTCTGTTCAGATCCTCTGTCCATTTTTTAATCAGGTTGTACGCTTTTTTGTTTTGTTTTTGAATCATATGAGTTCTTTATATATTTTGGATATTAACCCCTATGGGACATATGACTGGCAAATATCTTCTCCCATTCAGTCGGTTGTCTTTTCATTTTGCTGATTGCTTCCTTTGCTGGGCAGAAGCTTTTTATTTTTATGTAGTCCCATTTATTCATTTGTTTAAATTTTCTTTTGTTTCCCTTGCCTGAGGAGACATAATGAAAAAGATATTGCTAAGACTAACGTCAAATAGTGTACTGCCTATGTGTCCTTCTAGGAGTTTTATGGCTCTGATCTTACCCTCAAGTCTTTAATCCATTTTGAGTTAATTTTTGTGTATGGTGTAAGATATTGGTGTAACACATTCTTTTGCATGTGGTTGCCCAGCTTTCCCAACACCGTTTATTGAAGACATTATACTTTCTCCATTGTATGTCTTGGTTCTTTCATTGTAAATTAGTTCCCCATATATGTGTGGGTTTATTTCCCAGTTCTGGCTTCTTTGTGTGTTCCATACACTACCTTCAGATGTATAGATGTATGGATCTCTCCAGTGTCCTGTTGTGTTCAACCAAGAAAACTTTGTTGAATTATGGACGTTTTACTAGTTGTAGATTGAAGGGGAGAGACAATGGGGACATCTCATAATGCCAAAATGATGACATCTCTCTTTAATCACCACTTGTTTTGGCTCATTTCAATTTGTTATTTTGTTTGCCCTGGCATTATGTATTGAAGAATAAGGTAAGAAACATAGTGCTATTTATATGGGAAAAAATAAGTGTTGGATTTAATATTTGTTCAGATCAGAAGTACTCAGCAGGAAAGTCCAAGTGTAATTATGAAGTGTGATAAAATGGCTTATTACTTTTCTAATCATCTGTTTTAAGTAGATCTGATATGAATGGATACATTTTTATTGTAATTATTTCCAGATCTTCAGTATTGTGAAAGATTCACATTGTCAGGTTATACATTGTAAAAGATTCACATTGTCAAGTTATACAGACTCTCCTTTAAGTTCATATGGAAGTAATTGATTCACATAGCCATATCAGCAGTGAATGCAAATGTATCAAGTATTAAATATCTACAGTGTGAAAATAAAAACTTGATTTTTTCACAAAGCTTATCTTCTCCTTTGTATATGAGGGCTAAGACTTTATGAAGAACCATGAGAAATATGTGCTCGTTTTTACTAAAACCTATGTGTACTTACCTGTGTTTGCAACTTCAGAGCCTGGTATGTCAGGGTCACTCAATTAGTGTTACTGATGACTGAGTCAGAATTTCAGAGACCTCCATAAATTGGGTATAGTTTATAGCTTCATGTATTCTATTATAATTTATATACTTAAGTCAAATACGTATATCTCTGAAATGTAATAGTGTCATCTAATTTTACTTATAACATGATGTTTTCAACTTCTACAAGGTAAAGATAGAAAAGATGTGCATGTGTCTAAATTCCTCCCCACCATGATACTGCTACAGCCCTAGATTCTTTATGAATTTGAGAACACTAATATATTTCTGAAATAGCAAAGTGTACATCAGAATTCTCATTATGAAAGTAACCATGTGTTGTCATCTTAAGATACAGATATGCAGCAACAAGTCTAATAATAAGATGCTCCATTTGGCCACAACCACAGATTTTGAATGAAAATTATGGATGTTTCTGTTGGTCAGCCAACCTTTAATTTTCTCATGATTGAGCATGAACTTTCTAGTCCAATAGAGCTGTATTTATACTAAGGTTTGCTAAGCACTAACTCTATGATTTTGAATAAGCTTTACATTGTCTTGTTACATTGTTCTCACTACGGAAGAGAAATAACACTTACTTGCCAGATTTATATTGACAATTAAATAAAATATCTGTGAGTATTCCTAGGGTACTGCCTGGCATGGTCTATGCTCAAAAATTGCACTGCCACTTCCCTGGTTCAAGTCGCCATAACCACTTGCCAAGATTATTGCAATATCGCTCTACTTCCAATTCTGCTTATTTAAAGTCTATTATCAACAAAACAACCAGTGTCATCCTGTGAAATACAACGCCCTCCAATGGCCTCTCATCTCTGGACTCAGGGGAAGCCTGTGACTACAGATAATGCTTTATCAGGTTTCACATGGTCTTCCCCACCAGACACAGAGCCCTTACTCCTCCGATATCATTTTCTACTATTCTCTGTTCACTCCATTTTAGGAATACTGGACCCCTTGATGCTCTTCAAGTACATCATGTAATCAAAACTATTATTTTCCTAGATATATTCATAGTTCATCCTCTTACCTCCCTGAAATCTTTGTTGTTTCACTGCAGTTCGTACTGACAACATCCTCCCCTATCTCTTGGTTCTTCCTTTCTAATGTGCTGATTACCTTTCTCCACAGTTACCACATTTTAAAGAATTTGATGATTCATGCAGTATATTATTGTCTACTCGCTCCTCTAATGAAAGCTCCATGATGAGAAAGACTTTAGTTTCCTCTGTTTACTGAGAACAGCATGCCTAAAACATAGTAAGCACTCAATAAATATTTATGGGATGAATAAATGATATGTGTGAATGAATGAATGAATATCATTTCTTTTATCCCCTGCTTTTCCTCCATAAAAATCCAGCGGTCATTTTTTTCTTATTGACCACCTGGCATTCTTATCTCTGGTTGTTATTTTCTCTGACACAATGCCTGTTTCTCTTTCCGAATATTCGATCTCTTGTGTCTATAGAAATAATTCTATGTATAATGACATGTGTTTATTATTATAGTATTATACAGAGTAATTTCACTGCCCTAAAAAACCTCTGTCGGGGCTTCCCTGGTGGTGCAGTGGTTGAGAGTCTGCCTGCCGATGCAGGCGACACGGGTTCGTGCCCTGATCCAGGAAGATCCCACATGCCGCGGAGCGGCTAGGCCCGTGAGCCATGGCCGCTGAGCCTGCGCGTCCGGAGCCTGTGCTCCGCAACAGGAAAAGCCACAACAGTGAGAGGTCCGCGTACCGCACAAAAAATAAAAAAAATCTTTGTCTTCCACCTCTTCTTACTTCCTTCCCATCCCAATCTTTGGCAACTACTGATTTTTTTTTTCCCTGTCACCATCATTTTGCCTTTTCCAAAATGTCATATAGTTGGAATCATACAGTATGTAGATTTTCTAGATTGGGTTCTTTCACTTAGTCATACGCAATTCATGTTCTTCCATGTCTTTTGAAGGCTTGGTAGCTCTTTTCTTTTCCAGTGATGAATAATATTCCCTTGTCCGTATGTACCATTTTATTTTTCCATTCACCTACTGAGGAACATCTTGATTGCTTCAAAGATTTGGCAACTATGAATAAAGCTGCTAGAAACATCTGTGTGCAAGGTTTTGTGTGGACATAAGTTCTCAAGTCCTCTGTGTAGATACCAAGGAGTATGATTACTGGCTCATATGGCAAGGATATGTTTAGTTTTGCAAGAAACTTCCAAACTATCGTCCATGGTGGCTACGCCATTTTGCATTCACCAGCAATGAATGAGAGTTCCTGATGCTCTACATTATTGTCAGGATTTGGTGGTATCAATATTCTTGATTTTGGTCATTCTAGTACATGTGTAGTGTTATCTCGTTGTTTTAATTTGTATTTCCCTGACAACATATGATGTAGAGCATCTTTGCATATGTTTATTTACCATCTACACGTCTTCTTTGGTGAGGTGACTATTAAGGTCTTTGGCCCATTTTTTAATCAAGTTGTTTTCTCATTATTGAGGTTTAAGTGTTTGTACATTTTAGATAAAATATTTTATCAGATTTATTTTTTGCAAACATCCCTTCTTAATTTGTGGCTTTTCTTTTCATTCTTTGGAAAGCGTCTTCCACAGAGTAGTTTTCAATTTTATTGAAGTCTAGCTTATCAATTTATTTTTTCACAGATTGTATCTAAAAAGACCTCTCCAAACCTGAACGTGTCTGTAGAAACCTAGAAGGTACATTTGCAATACTTACCTAAGATGTATGTAAATGGCCCATTTATTTTTTAAAATCACATTCAAGAAACAAAACTAAGCTTGATTTTCCCAAAAGCAAGAGAATATTGTAGAATATAGTTTTCCAAAATCTAGGTTTGGGTACATTGTTTATATGAAAAATCAGCTTAGTAAGTAGCACCAAATATGTTATAAATGAACTAGAGAATGATGGAAATGGTAGGTGTTATTTTATTAAATTTCAAGATCCCTAGGTATGTAGTGGAGAACATTTGTTATATCTGTTATTAAATATTACAGCACCACTCCATTTTGAAGTAAGTGCCTCACTGGATGAGATTTGTTGGCAGAGTCATACCTCCTGAGGCAAAAAAATGCCATTTCTTTTTCTCTATATATGCGCAACAACAACCCAGTGGGCAGTGATTTTTATACATATGTAGGCTCTGCATTACTATCTAAAGTCCTTGAGGCTTATGGAAGCAAGGCAAAGCCACAGGGAGAATTGAGAAATTATTCACAGCTTTAAAAGCATGCATAGTTAGTGGTGTCATCTGAGAGTATCAAGCAGTAGTGATGTCAAATGTCCAGTGGCAGTGATGCCAGTGGAGGTTATTTCAACAAATTTCTTCCTTAGCTTTGACTTGGCTGTATTTTCAGCTCTCTGGCATGCCTAGAATTGTGCCTTTTGTTAAACTTGTTTCTCCTCTCTTCCTATAAATTCTACTGGCTACATTACATGCTTTCAATAATTTTCTTTTCTGCTGACATTAGCTAGGATAATTATTGTCATTTTCAACAAAAGTAAGAGTCTTGTGCTAAAATACTTCTGTTTTTATTTGTTTAAAATTTGAATTTCTACACAGTAGTGGGTTTAAATACCTACATCCTTAAGATATTTGAAAATTACATGTTTTTCCTTTCCCTCTCTTTTCAACGTTAAAAAAATATTATCCAGAAAATTAGTAATTTTATTCATGGTTACATAAGCAGTTATTTGTAGAATCAGGGAAAAGATATTAGGTATCTTGATTCCATTACCTGTTTTCACTATTTCACATAGACTGAAGTGTTGTAATTCACATTATTTAAGTAGTTCTGTATTAACAGTATGCATATAGAGGTTTACTAAGCTAATATGTACTCATATAATATTAGCTATTTCATCAGTCCAGGTTTATCAGAAAATCTAGTATTTAGCTACGTAACTTGAGGAACTGAAGAAGAAGCATGTCTTATGTGAATTTAGAAATCAAAAATAGGGGTATAAAATGTGTCTAATAAAAAATCAATTCCCAAGAGTGGAATTGCTGGATTGAATGGTACTGAGTATTTATCAGAAGAAAACAAAAACATTAATTTGAAAAGATATGTGCACTCCAATGTTTATTGCAGCATTATTCACAATAGCCAAGATATGGAAGCAACCTAGGTGCCCCCCAAAATTTGAATGGATAAAGAAGATGCTATATATATATATATATATATACATTCTTTATATACTGTACTCTAAATCTTTCGTAGTGATGTCGGTGTTAACAAAACTTGTATTTTAGACACCATTTATATGAATATATCTTAAGTTTTGACCCCCAAAATATTATAAGCCCTTCTATCATGATGAACATAAAGCAACTTAAAATAAGTTTAAAAATTTTTAAATACAAAAAGTACAAAAATTAAAATATAGAATAAACTTTAACTTATTTTACATTTCTTAAAATTAGCACACATTATATGATCAGAAAGAAAAATAAGAAAGTTACTTCACTAAGGAGACTTTTTTCCAACTGCTTACCAGGCAAACTCTGTACATCAAACCAGGACACTCCAAGATTTTTTTTTCTCTTTTTTACAACTACATTTAAATCCCTTCCTCAGTGATATATTTCCTAACCTATATGTTAGTGTGTTTGTGTATATATGTGTATGAATAAGCATATATAAGTATATATGTATTCATATACATATATAAATGTTATTATGTGTGTGTAATATATGTATATATAATATTAAACTCAATACTGTAAATTAAAATTTAAAATAAGTTATTTTGAATATTTAGATATATCCCTCTAAATAAGGCAGCATTTAAAGTATGTGTTTTTATAGAATTTGGCTTTCACTTAAAGAAACTTTCATAGAAAGGAAAATATAATGCTGTCATCTTAAATGTCCAAGTGCACTGGTGAGTGAAGAAAGATGTTCTCTCTCAGCATTACATTCAATTATTAGTTAAACAATTGTAAGTACATATGATTGTATGGGTCTGGCCCCAACTTATGTGATAATGCTTCAGGGCATTTGCCACTTAATTTTACCATAAGACCAGTTTGATTCCAGGGAAGTCTTCTGTAGATATGTAAAGTAACCTTCTGTCTTTCATAAATCGTAATTTATGTTCCTTATGTGTGAACAGAAGGTGTAGGTAAACAAACTGATTTGTGCAAGTTAGCTATTTTTTCTCTAAATGTTCAATCTCCTCAGAATCCCTTTAATTTAGCTTTTATTGATCTCTCCTTTAGTCTTGGATATTTTTGTTTCCCAGATAAAATAACCACGTTGATAGTGGTATATAAGTGATGTATCACTGCCTCCATTTCTTACCAGATTCTCTGTTTTTGTTTTTCTTGTTTGTTTGTTTTGGTTTTCTTTAATATCAGGGGAATATATATATTTAAATATGTATATTTTATAAGTATATAATCAATCAGTCACTATATACTATATATTAGACTCTTTCAAACTTTCTTTTGCTACTTGTTTCAGTTATCTATATTTGCACTCTAAACATAGTAAGTTAAAACAAACAAAATCAGTCATAGGATTTTGAAGTTTTGCAATTGGAGCAGGGCTTGGCAGGGACAACCTACATTTACTTTATGTATCATAAGCTGAACAGTTCAGGTAGAACTAGAATATTCTTTACCTTCATTTCCAAGGTGACTTACACTCTTCTGACAATTTGGTTGTCAGATGAAAGCTAAACTGAAGGTTGTTGACTGGGGCCTTGATTCTCCTCCAAGTAGATTTCTCCACATAGTTGCTTGTGCTTTCTGACAATATGACAACTGGCTCCACCAATAAGGAGATTCTAAGAGTGAGTATTCCAAGAAGCAAAAAGCAGACATTTCTTATCATTTTAAAACCTTGGTATGGAATTGTCTCAATGCCACTTCTGATGTGTTCTATTGGTAGTCACTATTGGTAGCCTGAATTCAAGAGATGGAAAATAAACTCAAATCCACCTCTCAGAGTGCGAGTGATAACTTAACAGCCATCTTTATTCCATCTCACCACCCAAGATCCACATCACAGGTTCACCGCCTTACCTCTCCATAGATGCTTGCTTCCTAATTAACTGTTACCTGAGTCCTCAGTTTTGGACTCCTGAACTTTCTCTAGATATCATGTCACTTACTTTTGCTAGAAGTATTTGTTTTGGTTTTTCACCAATTATCACCTTCTTTCTATCAAAATGGGAAATATTGTTCCTCCTCACCTGCCTTACATATTCATTTTTTTTCCTCCATCACCTCTTTGCATAATTTGTCACATTGATAATCTCTCCATTTTGCAACACTAACCGTCTCTTTGAGCTCCTCTGATTTTTTTCACTAGCTTGCTTGGTGCTACTATGTCATATTTTTTAAAAGAATAACTTTCCATAAACTTGCTACCCTATAAAACGAACAACCACTATTTCGCTTTTACTAGAACATTCCAATGACAGTAATAATAATAATACCCAACAGCAATTGAATGCTAACAATATGTAAAGAATTGTGTTAATGGCTGTATTTGAACTGTGTTCTCATTTACTATTGAGAACAGCCCTATATATCCATGCCATTATTTTTTTCTTTTTAAAGAGGAATAAACTGAAAATCAGTGAGTCTAAGTGATTTGTTTAAGAACCTACAATGAGTAAGTGGCAGAGCAAATAATAGAACCCTGCTTTCTATGAGGTAATATACTATGCTCCTGTAAGATACTATATACTCACTGCCTTTACTTCTCAACTGGCATTAATATATTAACATTCCCAAGTATTTTACCAAGAAAAGAAACCCTAGTTCTTTATAACTTGTTGAATGTGCTTCAGTTTTTAAAATTATATTTCTATCTATTTATCTATCTTCTATAAACATAATATATATATACTATCAAATATTAAACACTTATATATCTAATAAATGTCATTTTATCACTTAGGTTTTGATTACAATAAATTAAATTAACTTCTCTTAAGCTATGTAAATGGCCCTTACAAGTGAAAAATAATGGATTCTTTAGAATACTTCGAGCAATACATACACCAATATATATTTATGTTTCATGTTGAACAAACAGGTCACACAGAGTAAAATCAGAACACAAGGTTATTTCTTACCCATCCCACTTCACCTCCTCCTTCATCTTGACTATTATATTTGATTGGTCTATTTTTACACCTGTACCACATTTCCATAAATTCTTAGAATTATTAATAATCACAAAAGTATTCTAGCATTTTATTAGAATAAGAATAACTTTATAGATCAATTTGGCAAAAAAATTATCTCTTTACATTACTGATTCTCAGAGTTAATGAATACAGTACATCTTATCATTTATTTAGGTCTTTAATTTTTCTTGATAATGGTTTATAGACTTCTCTATAGAGATTTTACAATTTTATTAGATATTCATGGGCATCTGATGTTTTCCCTGCTATTATAATAGTATTGTATTAAATTTATTTTCTTATTGATCTCTTGCTTCTATATCAAATTTATATTTCTGTTTATTGATATTATTTATTAAATCTAATAATATTACTTAGATTCCTTGAATGTACTAGAAATATCATGCTGAAAATTACTTGATTTTGCTCATAATAACAGTTTTAATATTTAATAATAAATAATAATAAAAAATATTTTAATATTTGCTCATAATAACAGTTTTAATCTTCACTTTTGAAACTTATCTTTTTCTTACTTCACTCTCTATGACTTAAAGGAGGACATTAAATAAAAATAGAGAAACTGGCATCCCTGCCCTAGCTTGATCTCAGTGGGAAAGCTTTCAATATTTCACCATTAAATATAAAGACTGCTGTCATTTATTATAGATTTTCTTTATAAGATTATTAACTTCTTTAATTATTTTACTAAATATTTTTATGAAGAGATTTTGAATTTTATTATATGCTTTTACTACATCTTTTGAGGTAATCATAATACTTACCATGGTAAATCACATTGTTTGATTTTCATAGGATGAACCAACTTTGCATGCTTTTAAGAAACTCACTATTATCATCATTTTTATATGTTGCTGGATTTGATTTGCTATTTTTTGTTTAACATTTTCTGCATTTTCCATCCATGTTCAAGAAAAGAATTAGCCTGTGATCTTGCTGTGATCTTGATGTCATTTAATGTTATTATCAAAGATATACTTCCTACTAAAACAAGCAAGGAAACATTCTTATATTTTTGCTCTGTAAAAATTTTTATACAATATATTCTCTTCCCCAAATATTTGTGAATGAAATTATTAGTGATGCCATGTGAATCTGGATTGTTCTTTGTAAAAAAATTAATCATAGATTTAACATCTCCTAAGTTACATTACTACTAAGATAGTTTCATTCTGCTTCTCTCAAATTTCAGTAAATTATATTTTCTATAAGTTTGTCCCCTTAATCTAAATTATCAAATATAACAACAAAATATTTTCTTACTGTTTTGTTCTTTAATGCATTTGAAATCCATGTTAGTAGCCATTTTATTCTTTATACTGGTACTTTGTGCCTTATCACCTTTCTTTTTAAGCTTTCAAAGTGATTACCAATTGTGTTAGTTTTACTGTAGAGTCAAATTTTGCTTTGTTGATTTTGCCTACAGTATGTTTGTGCTCTATCTCACTGATTGTTGTTCTTATTTTATTATGGCTTTTTCTTTGATTTAAATTTTCTGTTCTTTCTGGGTTGGGTACTTAGGTAATTGATTTTCAACCTTTTTCTCTTTTAATATATACATTTAGGGCTAATCTTCTGTTAGTATGTCATATTTTCATAATAATTAAGTTACAACTTGTGTATCATATATTTTGATTTCTTCCATAACTTATGGTTTATTTAGAGATATATTGCTTCATTTCTAAATAAATTTAATCTAAAAACATTTTAAATTTATGTTTTTTATTAATTTCACTGTGGCCAAAAAACATACTTTGAATGATTGAATATATGCTCTTTTAAATTGTCGATTTTGGTAAATATTTCATACTCTTTCATTGTTAGGTGAAGTTTTCTATTTAGTTAATTTTATTAATTGTTGTTTGATCTATATAACTTTGATGTTTTTAAGATAAGATTTTTTTAAAGATGTATGTTAATGTCTCTCCATTATGATGGTAGATTTTCAGTTACTCCTTTTCAATACTGTCATTCTTTGCTGTCATATTTTCTGTCTTTGTTATTTGGTAATGTTGTATTTTCTGTCTTTGCTATCTGGTATATACAAATTTACAATTGTTTTATCATCTAGGTGGCTTAAACATTTTATCATTATAAAACACACTACTTCCTCCACTACTATTTTTTGCCTTAAAGTTTCTATCATATGATATTAGTATAACTACATAGTCTCAGAGAACAACCCCTGCAATACTTAAAGTATCCTTGCTTTTTGGCAATAACACCATTCTAAATTTCTCTTGCTCTAAGGTATAGAATGAGCCACCTTCCTAAAATCTGTTTTCCTCCATAAGGGAATATTCTTAGACATGCATATCTGGTCTTGGAGTATGCAAAGCTGTTGTCACTGCTATTGAGCTAGGGAATAAAACAGATTCTTTGGGATCTTTTGAAATATCAAGGAAATAAATAATAGTTTTCCTTATTTAACTTAATAATTTTACATTTCCAGTATGAGGTCACATCTATTAGCAAGACTTAACAATAAGAATGTTACCCACTTCAATTGTTTGCTATTGGTTTCTCAAAATATATGAATTAAGCAACTCTAATGGTTGTTTTTTAAATGTTTTCCTTCTTTAATTTAAATACTTCACATGACACTGTTAATCAGCAATGTCAAAACAGAACAAAACAAAACTTTTGATTTGATGACTTTCCATTATACCTATTTGCACAATTTTCTCCTTATGTGTCTTGTCTTTCCATTCTTTGAGTCACTTACACTTGGGTTTTTTTGTTGATTTGTTTATTTATGATTTGATCTCATCTCTCTCTTTTTCTCAATCTCCATCCTTTCTCTTCTAATTGATTTCTGTAACTAGAACTCTCTATATAAATGATTTCCAACTCATACATCTCTTATCTTGACCTCACATGAGCTATTCCCATACTTTATTTTTTTTTTGTTCTTATAAATGATTTAATAATTTGGAAAGAATATGTATTAGCAGAACATAAATAATTCTTAGTTTAATCAATCTCCAAAGAGAGAATTATATGAAAAATGATGATGTAAATGATTAATAGGTACTAGTCAACTTATTTCCTTTTACACACAAGCTATGGGATCCGTTCACAATCACACAAAATTAATATATCAATAAATATGTAAAATTTTGCTCTAATTTGTAAATAATTAGATCCTTCAAAGTCAGCCATATCTAATTTTGGGGACCATATTTTTTTCTCTCTCTCTTTTTTTTTTAACATCTTTATTGGAGTATAATTGCTTTACAATGGTGTGTTAGTTTCTGCTGTCTCTGTTAGTGAATCAGTTATACATATGTTCCCATATCTCTTCCCTTTTGCATCTCCCTCCCTCTCCCATACTTTAAATTGCTATTCAGACAATTTTACATGGAAGTATATTCTAGGAGGCCTCTAGCCAGTTTATAGACCTAAAGGCCTTTGCTTAAAATTTATTATATATTTATTTTTTTCTCTCTAGGGGACATGCATATAAATTGCAGTTATTATCTATTATTCCTTTATAATATCCTTTAAGAACTAAGCACATCTTTCTCAGAAATATAAATTGACACTTTTGTAGCAAGTGGAATATGTAATGCTTCTAGAGGAAGATTTTCTAATATGAGAAGTAGTTTTAAAAATATATCAGAATGATTGTTAATGTTGCCACCAAAGAACAGAGAAGTTCCACTAATAGCTTCTTTGAATGAGGTAGTGGGGTTAAGAGTGAATGTTCTCACAACCAATTATTTCTGTCTCAGGAGAGTGTATAAAAATTCCCTAACTGTCTCTTTGATGCACACTGGGGTTTGCAGACAAAAACATTTATGTCTATCTTTGAAATATATGTCAGGTCCAGAATTGCTCAGATATATGAAAAAAAAAATAGCACCATGAATATAGGAGCAGAAACATAATCTCTTAGTGTGGTGCAATTTCCACCATATCCATATTGTTTATCCAATTTGAACTAAAATTAGACTAATTTTCGAGAGAGAAATAACCTCTAACTTCAGTAAATATTAAGATCAATGTAGAAACCAAGGATATTAAGCAGCTATGAGAATAAGTTCTCCACTTTGGGTCTCCAAATCTGTTCTTCCTTTTGTTTTCCTAATCACTGTCCATCATTCCTCAATTACTACAGTGTCACACATTCAAACACTCTCTCAGATACAATGTATTATGTTTATATCAGCATTTTTTTAGTACCTTTCATATTTTACCTGTTATTTCTCTTTCTACTTTATCATAATTATTTTGTCCCTTTGTTCTTCAAGACTAGGGAAATGGCAAAATCTTCTCAACGGGCACTATGGACTTTAGGTTCTGGAGCATCTCTCACTTAAATGTATCCTACGTTATTGTTCTATTACATTACTCTTTCTAAAGCAAAACTTGGATCACATTATTCTTCTTAAAATCTTTACTTACTCTTGGTTCACCTCTCCTCAACAGACTGGAAAAAAAAAATCAACTACTTCAGATGATTATAGTAAAAGATACTCTCTCTACATTTATACTATATGCAGGCCATATCCAAACATTATCTGTACAATTATCTGTACAGGTGTGCTCATTTGTACTATATCCCTATATCTAATCAGGGACACATAGGTATGCCTCTGAGATATTGTGAGTTCAGTTCCAGACTACCACAATAAAGCAAATATCACAATAAAATGAGTCACATGATTTTTTTTTGTCTCTCAACATATATATAAGTAACCTTTACACTATACTGTAGTCATCAAGTGTGGAATAGAATGAGGTCTAAAAAACAATGTACGTATTTTAATTAAAAATACTTTATTGCTAAAAAATTCTAACCATCATCTGACAAAGCAGGGTGACTGCAAACCTTTAATTCATAAATGACACAGTAGCTGTGAAGCACAATGAAATGAAGCATAATAAAATAAGGTATGCCTGTAATTTATATTGTACCTTTACTCATTCATTGAGTTCAGTAGATACCAAATGAAATCTCAAGTCAGTAGATCTTCACTCAGGCAACTTATCACACTTACCTAGCCTTCCAGTATACCTGTCCACCATTGGACTGAGATATATTCAGACATAGGAATTTTTAAAACCTCCCATTCTTTCTAATATGCAATCATCTTTAAAAATCTCTGGCTTAGGGCTTCCCTGGTGGCGCAGTGGTTGAGAGTCCGCCTGCCGATGCAGGGGACACAGGTTCGTTCCCTGGTCTGGGAAGATCCCACATGCCGCAGAGCGGCTGGGCCCGTGAGCCATGGCCACTGAGCCTGCGCGTCCGGAGCCTGTGCTCCGCAACGGGAGGGGCCACAATTCAGGTAGGGGTCAAGCAATGGGTCTTCACATTATGGTAAAAATTGGTCCTATGTGGGAAGGAGAATGAAGAATATTTCCAAGAGAAGGAACAACAAACACAGGCAAAGGTGTGTGATTGTAAATTGCAAGGTTTGTTTGTTAATTACCAGAAAGTACAGTCAGAATGCACTAGAGCAATAGCTTAAGAAGATTAGTAGGACTAGTTTTTTTTTAAGTTTGAGTACAGGTTTTAATGGACTTCTAATATAGGGTTGGCCAAAAAGTTCATTGGGTTTTTCTATAAGATGTTATGGAAAAACACTAATTAACTTTTTGGCCAACCCAATACAAGTTTGTCTTTTGTTCATAGTGAAGCTATAGGTTTTGAGTACATGGTTGACATCAGGAAAGTATGCTTGGGAAAAGCTCACTTTTCAGTAGCAGCATGAGTAGGTTGGATAGAAAATATTACTGCAATTAACAGACAAAAAAAATTAAAATCTGGTTCATGGACTCATGCAGGTTAAATATATGGTCAATCTTTAATGTGTCTATAGGAGATAATATGTTTAATTTTACTCATCTGTTTTATTAAAGCAAAAATATCAAAGCAGGATTACTATATCTAACATGACAAAAGTAGAATCATCAGGTATGTAACTTCCCTCCAAAAACAACCAAAACATTTTCTTTTACTGATGTAAGCTCCTTAGAGAGCAAGTGGAGGAGACACTGCTCAATCCATGGGCTATAATACCTGCTGTATTGATTGCACACATGAACCAACCAGATGCTAATGCCAATTGCCTGTGCCTGGAGGACCTGTAACTGCTTATTACCACCTTTTCAATTCTTGTTTAACTGAACTATCCTTCCTCATAAAATCAAGCAAGAGCCTGCTCATTCAATCATGTTTTTCCCAAATAACTTCAGTTACATTATTTCTATAGATTAGAAGCAAAACTTGGTTTTGCTTTCCACTGACTGCATGCTCTGCTTGTTTATTGCCAGCATTATTAAATAAACTACAAAGAAATTAATATATGTGTCAGGCTATTTTTCTGCCATTTTCAGTACTGCACTGAGGTTAACTTTTCAGTTATTTTAATGATGTGAGACTATGCAAATTATGACACTGTATTGATACCGCATTTATTAAAAGCTCTATGGTCAAATATAAGAAACAACAATTTATAGAAGTTTTTAGACCTAAAAGATACACCTGAAATCACCTTGTTCACCAAACACATTTTAGGCTGTGCACATAACCAGTACTCAATTTAATCGGCTTTCCAAACCTTTGGGAAGAGTAAAGCATGAGTTTTGACAGGGCTGTAGTGTAGAAGCTCTGCTGTGACCTGATCCCATTCAGAGTTCTTATCAGTTGCCAAGGCATTGAATTATAAAAGGTACCTTGCCCTATCCAGAAGATAAAGGAGTAAAGAGAAAATGGTACTGGTAAAATTTTCTTTGAGAAAAAAGAAACCAAGCATGCAGGGGTGGGAGAGAAATTAAGTTTATTTCCTTAATTAATAATGAGATTTTTTTCAAAAGCCAGCCTTCATCAAATATTTGCATGGCTTATAATCCAGTGTGGAGCACACTTCTTTATACGGTACGAGGCTTCCCAGTTAACTGTCATGGCCTAAAAATTATTATTTCTTTATCACACATGACAGAATGTCTATTTCCTCCAGAAGTAACATTTTTAATAACTCAATGGGCAAAGACACAAAGTAAGAAATAAGACCTGAATATCGCCATGGTCTTCAGCCTCTACAGGATCAGTCTTCTACCTCAAGTACAAAAACCCCAGCCTGGTGACAGAACCTCAAATCCCATCTTCACATGCCCAAGCCAGCTGGAGGAAAAACACTCACAAACTGAATATATGGCACAATAGAATTCAGTTCAGAGATGCCCTCTAATCCCTTTAAAAAGACAATTATTTATCATTAATATTATTTTTATTTTTATGTAGTGTTTTTTTCTTTCCATCATACCCATGACTTTTATGTCAACAATTATGGTTTAAATTATTCAGACAAATTTTAGTTTAAAATAATTTTAGTTTTTATTTAAAAAAAAAAAGACTTTACTCTCACCAACAAAAAATACTTTACTCTGAAATTTTAATATGTTTTAGGATAAAATATATCCAATAATACTTTGAAAATGGAGTGGGTTTTTTTGTTGTTGTTTATTTATTTGTTTTTAGAGATTCCAAAGACCCTAGAGTAGTTTATTAGGAAGAATTCAAAATTTATGGATATATGTACCCCAACACAGAATGCATTCCCCAAATAGGAGATCATGGCATAAATAGAAAAGTAAGAAAAAAGTTATAGTAAAAGAGCAATATCTTCATTCAAGGTAAACTCCAAGGATAAACTTTTTTCATAATATTTTGACAGTCATTAATAAAATTTTTTTGAACCACAAGAACATAGTAAAGATAGAGTAGAATAGTATAAGATTATAAAATAGTGATTATGTCACTATTTTATAGGAAAGAAAAAGAAGCACCAGATGTTAAATGAGGAAGTACAGAAAAGCTTTACTTAGGTGTGGACTGGCTTAAATGGTAATTTCCTATTAAATTTCCCATGGATATGAAGTTCAACCAGTCATCCAATATCAATTATTTACCAAATGCTTACTGCACAACTATGATACTCAAAGTTATGCTATACAAAGTACAGGTATACAAAGTTGAATTTTAAAAAATCTAAATTTTAAAAAGTATTTAATCTCACTAAAGCAGATGTTATCACTCCATCTCCTGTCCTATAATTCTAACTTGTGAACTTTTAATTTTACCTTATAATTTTTATTGAAGTTCTCTCCCTACAGGTCTGGATTAATAGAAAAGCATATGTAGTCAAATAAGCACAAAAATTATCATAAAACAAAATTAATGGCACAAGAGTCAAACAAAACATTGCAAAGATTCAGCAAAATTCTACAAGATTATGAGGTACTTGAATTGAAAATTTGAAAATATGAACTCAGAAGAGGAAAGGGATTCAATTTATGGATGTACTATATTATATTTGAAAGTGAAAGGATACAAATATTTTAGGTTTCCTACCTGGGAAGGAAGTTTCATATGTATTTTTGTTGCCTCCACAATCTTTGCTGACAAAAGCTATTCTAATTTTTTTTCAAATAGTGTCTTGTTTTTTCTCCTCTTAAAAAGTTTTCCTTAAATATGATGATGTTGAGCAGAAAAAAACAGCTGTGAAGCTCTCTCCAGTGACATTAATGATAGTGTTTGAGGACCTTTGCTCACTTACATATAGTTTATGGTTGGTAGAGTGATACACGGTCTCTGCCTTGGTGAGGTTCATGTCAAGCCATTCTGTTTCAGTTTGGTCACAGACTCTCAGTATTAATTGCATACCCTTCAACACTTTTGCTGCAGAGCATATAGTTTTGAGATGTTTACCTCTTTAAGATGTTTCTTTTTTGTTATGTTTATTAGATTTTTAAGTATAAGCTTAGACTCTGATCAGGAAAAGAGGAAATCTGACTTTGTGGTAGAATTTATGTTCTTTCTATTGATATCGTTGGTCATGGTGAAGTAGAACATGTCTGAACATTTATCTTAAAGCTTGTGAATCTGGAGAATGACATAAAATCCAGGAGCATCCATAGCAGGTGGTGAGAGCAACTCTGTTGGCAGAAAAATGGGGAATTACTTTAAACCTCTACATAGTTCTAGGGAATACATAGGAAAATACAGAATCTGTTACACAGTCTTTGATCTATGTGTAAAGAACGAGAGATAATAAATCAGAGACTATACCTTCATGACACCACATGACATAAGAATAAATTGATTATTTCACTGAGTCAAACCAAATTTAGTTCCATAGAAGTCTTAAGTGTCAATATTAGCCTTATTTATACACACACACTCACATGCACACACACACACACACACACACACACACTCAAGAACTCTGTCACTATTTTCTCTTTTTACTTAAGTTTTCCCAGCCAATTTTGCCAAATTCTGATAGGATTTTTTGGGAAGGTGAGAGGGGGACAGTGAGAAGAGAGAAAATACTTGAAATATTAATTTAACTGAAATTCCTAAAAATCAACTTGTAAAACATATACATTTTTCACAGTTATCATTAGCTTTTGTAATATCCTGATGCTGCAACAATTTCTTAACTTTTTATTTTATGTGAACTCTTATGCAGTGAAAAGATGGTTTAGAATGAGAAGGAACTTATAATGGATTACCATCTTGAATATTTCTAATTATATCAACAACCTGTTGAGACAAAATGTTTCCAAGATGATTTATAGGCTACTCCAACATAAAGTTCTTAACTTCTCATAACAGCTTCAAAATACAAATCCATTTGTGGAATCCTGTAATCCAATGTATTGCTCACTCCTATACTCTAATACTGAAGGCTAATGACTTATATACAATGTGCCAATAATGTCCATAGCAGCATGAAGTAATTTTTCAACTCCTTAATGAATTGTTAATTTAACAGTGGCCATTATCTCAGTCTCAAAAATGATATTTTATTGGTAAAAAATGCTCTGTAGAGGGCTTCCCTGGTGGCGCAGTGGTTGAGAGTCCGCCTGCCGATGCAGGGGACACGGTAATAAAAAAAAAAAAAAAAAAAAAAAAAAAAAAAAAATGCTCTGTAGAAAGCTTAACATTTTCTATTATAAAAACAAAACACATTACAACTCCACATACAAATTGTTATATAATTTAAGAAATATTTTCAAATAATGTTTCATTTCTTTTCTAATTGAGCTTCAGACATCAAATTGCACAAATCTTATGTCTACAGATTAATGAATTTTTACATGCATATATACACCCAGGTAAGCAAAATCTGAACAAGTTTTGGATGTTATCAGCCACCTAGAAAGCTACCTCATATCTCTTTCAAATAAGGTCCCAAAGATAATAAGACACTTTAGGTCTTTATTCACCTATTGAAGACTTGATTTTCTTAAGTTTTTGGCAAGTATGAACGAAACTGCTATAATGATTTGCATGCAGTTTTTTTGTGGACCTGAGAATTCAAATTAGCTGGGTAAATACTTAGGAGCACAATTTCTGGATCATATGGCAAGATTATATTTAGCTTTATAAAAAAGTTTCACTCTATTTTTCAAAGTGGCTTTACCATTTAGCATTCCCTTCAACAATGAATGAGAGCTTCCATCATTCCACATCCTTACCAGCAATTGATATTGTCAGGTTTGTTTGTTCGGTTTTTAAGCCATTTTGACATCTTATCATTTTGTTTTGTGTTTTACTTGGAAAATTTATGTCAATGGCCTGATTTTCACTCTGTATATGTTGAAAGGTTATGTCTGAATGCAAAAACAGAATATAAAAAAGTAAAGAAAATTGCACCTTCTCATGAAATGAGTAAAGGATGGCGTCTGAACCTGAGGCTATGTTGTTGCTACTACATCAAGTTACAAACTAAGCATAATCTCCACTTAGAAATATGGAAATGGGACTTCCCTGGTGGCCCGGTTGTTGAGAATCTGCCTGCCAATGCAGGGGACACGGTTTCGATTCCTGGTCTGGGAGGATCCCACATGCGCGGAGCAACTGAGCCCGTGCGCCACAACTACTGAGCCTGTGCTGTAGAACCTGTGAGCCACAGCTACTGAAACCCACGCACCTAGAACCTGTGCTCCGCAACAAGAGAAGCCACCGCAACGAGAAGCCCGCGCGCCACAAGGAAAAGCAGCCCCCTCTCGCCGCGGCTAGAGAAAGCCCGCGCGCAGCAAAGAAGACCCAACACAGACAGAAGTAAATAAATTAATTAAATAAATTTTAAAAAAGAAATATAGAAATCAGTTTTCTCTTACACTCTAACTAATAAAATCATGTAGATGCCAGGAGGCTAGACTAGTTGTTAGAAGAGTTTCTGTTAGGTGAACAAGATTAGATGCCTCTAGGGCTTAAAAACCTTCAAGCATAAATCAGGCAAATAGCCAAACAGCTCAAAGATAAAGTAGCAGGATATTGCTCCTGGTAAACAGAGTGTGGCAATTCAGTTAGGGGATATTAATTTGAGAAGCTGTTAGAAAAATTCTGGTAGACTCCATTTTTTAAATATGAACTCTAATCCTTGCATGGGAGCCCTGACAGAAGCAAGGAGGATTCAACAGCTTTTAGGGAAATAAGTAATTAGAAATATTTCCATAACTTGGATATGAAAGTAAATAGCAATAGTTACGAACTAGAGAAAATTAAGGTGACTTGGGCTTGAAAATATAGGATAAATAAAGGTATTTGTGAAAAAACATACAAGTAGGGCTAAGTAAGAAGGTCTTAAGTGAACAAAAGTTGGGAAGGAAAGCTGCCACTCTATGCTCCTCTTGCTTTGAGCCCTGTGAAAACACAGTTAAGATTTTTGGTAAGGAGATCAATGTACCCATCATTCAAAATTTATAGAAATTGGAGGAGGGAGAAATGGCACAAAATTTTGACATAAGAAGTAGTCTTGGGAAAATTATTGTAGTTGCAGTGGAAGAAAACTATAAGGGTTTAAAATAAAGTTTGGAGCTTTAGAGCTTAGCATAAAGCAGGCAGCAATAAAACTAGCATTTACTATAACTTATCTATATGCCTAGGACCAGCCTAAGAATTTCACATGGATAATTTAATCTCACAAGCGTCCTAAATGTTATGAATATTATCCCCCTTTTAGAGATGAAAAAACTAAGGCAATATGTGCAAGCTTCTTAGCTGCTTACATGAGAACTTCGTCTTCACAGCTGGGTAAACAAAAGGCCTTCAAAAACGGCACAATCAGGCATTATGGTATGCTCCATTCTAATGTCCAAAAAGATTTTTAGTAGATTAAACTGAAAAACTGGAGGGAAATAGTGATGAATTATTGAGTGACAAATGCATTGGTATATAAACTCCGTTTCACTTTATTCTTATCATTGAACTGGGAAGATCCAGATCATCATCCATCTAACACTGAATATAATGCTTGTTTTAACTTTCAAGTATTTTAGACATAAAACATCTACAATTGAGTGGGAGACCAATTATCATATTATCTCTTTTCAGGGAAAGCTTTCCTTTTGTTTAAAATGCCCTGATAGCTGTAGCAATGGCAGCTTATCTATACTAAATAGAATATAGTCATCTAGAGAATAAGCTTTATAAATCTATTTAAATTATTAATTTCACCCACATATTTTCTTCTCTGACATGCAGGAAAGTACTGATTATTTAAGTGTTGTAAAGAAAATTGAATAATTATTTTATCTAATTTTTGACACATGTGTTTAAAGTGGATAAAATAAAAATAACTTGACTGCCTTAGTTAAAATAGACATATAATATATGCAAGATAAGGATATGGAATAAATTATGTCATATTCTTAACAAATAAAACAGAGAAAGTATTCTTCAGATTGCATTGTTTAAGTAGCTTAAACAACTACCCTGTGGAGGACAAATAGCTGAAATACTGATGCGCCAGGTTATAATTATGCAAACTAACGATGAGTTGGTTTTCAAATTTACAGAGCCAATGAAGAAAGAAGAAATACTTTGCCAATATAGCAAACTTAGAATTTAACAAATTTTGACTTAAAATTTGACCAGTATAAATAAAGACATAGATTTGGAAATATATCTTAGAAAGTGATATTACTTGAAAACTAACCATCACAAAATGGTCAAGAGTATAGGATCAGAATTTTGACATGATTTTACTCAAGAAGTCAGAAGTCAGACATGGTTTTACTCAAACTCCAACTTTTTGTACTGTGGAAATATAGGCATGTCATTTTAACTTGCAAAACTTCCACTTCTCCATTTGTATAATGGAATGACATTAAAAATCCTTACCTCATAAGATTGTTTTGAGAAGTATATATAATAATCCATGCCATAGTAGACTCCCTAAATTCTGTAGTTTGAGAACAGATGAATCATGTTTCAAGGTTATGACTGAAATAGTCCTTCTAATAGTGAAGACATGAGTGATATAATAAGAAACCCAGGAGACCATAATGTAAACAAACCACTTTCTCAGCAGAAGTCTAGAATTCTGATGGAAATCTTTGTTTTCTGATATTTAGCCTATTTTAATTCAAATCAATGTGAGAAAATTAATTATTCTATTAATTATTTTCCCTTTTTCAAATTATATTATTCTATAGATACTTTTTTTTTCTTAAGTTCAGAATAATACATACAAGCCACAGTCTTTAATCACTTCTTTTTCTTGGCTTCTGAAAAACTATATTCTCTCATGTTTTTCTTCCCATTTTACTAGTTTGTTCCTCCATTTAAAACTCAATCTTCTGTTCTGCTTCCTTCTCATGGAATCAAACTCCAAATATCAGTTTTCTGATGGACAATTTTCTATTCTATCTGTAGTATGTCTTTAGGATGTCTCATCTAGTTTCATGGCTTTAAACTCTTTCTAAGGATATCTTAAAACTCATAGAACTAATTGCTTACATAAAATCTTCTTTCAGAGACCTCATGGTAATCTCAAATTTAGCATATTCAAAATGGTACTCTTGCTTCCAGAGCACTCCATCCCCAGCAAAACTTTTCCTTTCTTCACTGTGTGCAATTTAAATTTAAATGTAATTCACCCAGTTACTTCAGAGTCCTGGGAGCCATGCTTGAGTCTTTTCTTCGTTTGACACATCTAACCTGTCTAACCCCAAAATACATCTGCTGCCACCACTCAAGCTGAATTTATTGTCAGATGTTTGCTTGGACCACTGTGATAGTCTACAGCTTGGCCACTATCCCATTCTCACTCTCCTGTGAAACAATTGGCATATATCACCAGAGGGTTTTCTTCATACAATAATTCATATCATTTCACCCTTTTGCTTAAAATACAAACGTACCTGGATTTTGTAAAATCTAAACTCCTTATAATGGCCTACACTTACAAGTATTATCTTGCTCTTGACAATCTCCCCAACATTATTTTATACTGGTCATCTTGCTTTCCTACATTCCTCCCATACCATCTTTTCAGTTCCTCAAATAAGTCAAGTCCTTTCCCCACACAGTTTCTATCCACTTAGAGACACTGCTTTGGAAACACTCTTCTGCTATTTAGCATGATTATCTACTCTTTTATATTTAATTGTCAGAAAATCCTTTCCTGACTAATCCATTTAAAGTAGATACTACAAAGTTCTCCCTATCAGAGTCCCTATTAATTTCCTTTTTAGCCTTTATCATTCTTAACTGTTTTCTATCATTTCCTTGCCTGTTTATTGCTTCGCTAGCCTCCTCAATTCCAGGAAGGTAGCAACCTTCTCACTCTTTTTACTGCTGTATCCTCAGTGCTCACACTGCACTTGCACAAAATAGGTAGGCAATAAATAACATATTAATGCTCCAGTTGCAGATATATTTCGATTAATATCATTTTGAAAAATTTGCTTAATACCTTTTCTATCAATAAATAAAACTGAATGCTTAAATAAAAATTCACATAATTTGTATCAATGATTTTAAACAAAAAATATATCTTACACCTCATGAACTTAATTTATATTGAATTATTTTCTGATGTTATGTCTCTGGCTTATATTGAAGGACATCCATTAGTAAGACCTACATAAAAACTCTTGGTACATTTATTGTCAGAATGTCAATGAGAACATTTTCAAGTTCATTACACTGTTTTCTCTATATAAAGACCCATGGGAGAAAAGTCAGTTTTACTTCA
>NW_020175529.1:1589290-1595540 GCF_003031525.2 Neophocaena asiaeorientalis asiaeorientalis | reverse complement strand
TATATGTATAGTAATTGGTCACTGATTATGTTTCTCTATTTCATTAGTTACCAGAGAAGCTTAGATTTCGATTTGATACCCATCTCTTGTAATAGTGTAAGAAATAATGTTTATATTTCTCTGTACTATGTCTCCCTAAGTACTGAACTTACTCTACCTTAATTTAATATTTGTATTACATTATTTTATTACATATTTAGACTTTTTTTGTATGTGATCTCAAACTTTTGGAACATGGAAAGTTACCAGTAAATATAAATATAAAATTTATCTCTCTGATTTAAAAGTTGGTAAAACACGTGGTAGTCAAAGATTGTACATCAATATTGTTAAATGAGAAAGTAGAAAGTTCTAGTTGCAGTAGCCAGTAAATACTGTAAATACAAAATAAATGTCAATGGGACAATTTGAGAATAGTGATTTCTATGCCCCAAAGAAAGATATAAGTAATAGTGAGTGCTTTTTAAAAAGCAGTATTTTTATAATATAATTGGATTAAATAAAAAAACAGTAAATTGATATAATACAGTCTACTGGGTACATTGGTACCTTCATGTTGTTTTTGTTGTTTTATATGTTCTCACATTTGTTTCCTGCCTTTTTAAATTTTTATTTAGCTATTTCTTCTGTGTATATCATTAATACGGGAGCATACATTTTGTTCAAAGTGACCTTGGCCCCTGGCTATAATTGATGGACCAAAGTGGAAAAATCAGACAACGGGTCCCTTCCCTACAAGTTGGACATGGTTGGGGGGTGGGGGGGATGCATGGAAGTATAATGGACACTGTCTCTTCACAATATTGGGCACCACCCTCTCTCTGTCTCTTTCTCTCTCTCTTGTTTTTCAAACAGAATCCCATACTGATATTAAAGAGAAGAATGAACTAAGTTACCAGATTAACTCAGGTATAAATTATGGAGAAAAACATGGTACTCTAGTTCCTGGGTACAATCGTTACTAAGCTCAACTTCTTTTTTTTATCATCTCAAAGATGATTCTATTTAATCATTTGAATGTTGCATGAGATTTCATAGCACTCTTCTAATAAATTCCTCATTTTACTTCAGCTAGTTTAAACCTGGTATCTGCCACTCTTAACAAGCCTAAGTAATACATATTGAAATTTCCATAGATATTGATTGGTAATAGGTAACTGGAAAGATACTCTTATGTTTTAGCTCTGAAAAAATATCAAATTGGGTTCTCTAAGAAAACAGATGCTTACATAAAATTTGAAGTACAACAGGTTTATTGGGCTTATTAGGGAGACAGACATCTATGAAAGATAAAAAAGGAAGAGAGCAGAAATAAACAGGAAGTACCTTCACTCCCAATTGCAGATATAACACCTGTGGAAAGAGATGGGGAAAGAAAGAGAATCGGACAGTTAGGGTTTCAGTCTGCATTGCTAACTATGACAAAGTCTCTCCAAGCCCACAGGAATTTCAGAACAAAGATTAATTTTTACCCAGAGGAATCCTGTATTAGGTAGGATATAGTCTACTTCTACTATCTTTGTTCTACTTAGTCCTTGAGTGGGAGCAACCCAAGGAGGGCATGACCTTGGTGTGAACTCTTTGGCAAATCACAAAGTCATGGAGCTGGAAGCTTGTCAGCTAACCCCACTCCTCATGGCAGGTTCTCCCTTGATATGGGATCTGCGTTGGGCGTGTCCATGATTTCCACAAATATTAATGTCAGTAATATTATAAAAGTGAATTTAATTTTATAATCTAAAAAGTAGTTCATTGAAGCAGAAATCACAAGACTATACTGATATACATGACACTTATGAGGAAAGCTTTAAGATATTATAAAGATAGAATATATCCTTGATAATGCATACATGATGTAGAGGATAATGAAAAAAATAAGAGTAAAATGGTTGCTCTTTGGAAAGAATTTCAAATTTTTCTTATATCTGTAATCATTGACATCAAATGTCAAATTGCTAAGGAAAACACTGAAAACTATGCCAGCAATTCTAAGAAGTAGGGTCCAGGTGAGTTTAAACTATACCATTAAAGGGGAAAAGAGAGTTTTGTGCTTTCTTAAGGATCTCATAAGTCATGTTAAATATACCTAAAAACTCTGAAACAGTGAAATTTGGTGACTTATGGCAAAATCCCACAGAAGTATAAGTAGAATATTTAAAGATAAGAATATGAAACATATTGCTTTAATCACAGATATGAACATACTTGCCATCGTTTCATAAGAAAAATAAACTACCTCCATTTTCATGCTACTTCACTAATCTTCCCACATGACCATATAAGAATTATTACCTTTCAAAAGTAGTTCACTTTCAAATAGTAGTATGATAACCTTCTACTGTTTTTAATCTCACCTTTTAACTGTAGCTGTTCTTTTAAAAATTTATTATCCATTCATACTACAAATATTTATTAAGCTCCTACATTTTAACAGAATATTGCATAGACACTACTGGTACAGCAATTCACAAAACAGTCAAAAATGATTGGCTTCATAAAATTTAAATTCTAGTGTGGTGGAGACAGTCAATAAGCAAATAAATTACTATAATATGTACTGCTCTTGATAGTGTTTTTATGAAAAATAAGCCAGCGTGGGGATAATACTTGACTGGTAGGTCACAAATTTAAATAGAATGGTCATCGTTTCTCATATTATAAAAAGGAGACTTTTGAGCAAAGCCATGAAGGAAGTTAGTAAGTGAAGTGTGTGTATATCTGAGAGAAGAATATTTCAAGTGAAATGGAAGTAAAATGATAATGAGGAGTAAGTAACAGAGAAAACTGAGAGGTATTCAGTGAGGAAGAAGAAAAGTCAGGAGATGTTGGCTTGAAGGCAATTGAAGAGGGAAGAAAGAGTCAGCGGCTCAAATTTTACTGATTGACCAAAATAATGAGATAATTGAGCATTAGTTATCAAATTTAGCAGTGGGAAGGTCATTGGTGCCCTTGAGAAAAGAACATTTTAGTGAATGTGTTGATCTGCATGAATTATACTCAAAGGAGAATAAGAGAGGAACCGGAAGATGTAAGAATAGAAAACACTCTAGCGATCAGGCAAAAAAGAGGAGCAGAGAAATGGTAGGTGTTGTATGTGGGCTAATTATACATAAGTTATAGTTTAATTCAAGCTGCTATACAAAATATCATAGATTGAGTGACTTGAACAGCAAGCATTATTTCTCACACTTCTGGAGGGTGGGATATCCAAGATCAAGGTCCTAACAGATTTGTTGTCTGGTGAGGGCCCTCTGCGCTCCTCCTATTTTGCAGACTGCTGCCTTCTGGCTGTGTCTTCACATGGAGGAGAAAGAGAACTCTTTCCTCTCTTCTTTTAAGGTCAATAATCCCATCATAAGTGACCCACCCACATGGCCTAAGCTAAACCTTTTTACTTCCTAGATACCCCACTTCCAAATAACATCACACTGGAGATTAAAGCTTCAGCATGTGAACTGGGGGGCAGGGGATGCACAAACATTGAGCCCATAGCATATATATAATGTGGAATTACAGAGTGCAATTTATGATGAGAAGGATCCAACAGAAAGGAAAACATTGATGAAAGGAAAACACTGATGATTCGAGAGAGAGAGAGAGAGAAGGGGAAATTTACGGCTCCTTAATGCAGTGAAAGGGGACAGATCTATGGGGAATAGGCAGGTCATTTGCACATGGTAACAGGAGCAGGGCTAAAGTTATGGGAACCAATGCATGTAAGTTTGTAAATGTGGTGAGAGTTCACTTTTGATTGCTGTTACTTTCTAAATGAGAGAGTCTCAATGAGATTGAATTTAGGGATGGAGATATCAGAGGCATGAGGAAAAAGGAAAAAAAGAATCACATGATTGTCAACAGGATTAAGAGCCTATATGAGGTTAGTAGTCTTGTAATAGAGTGAGTCCACATAGCTGGTTCATGTGTTTTCTCCAGCCACTTACAGCTGCTACGCTGGTGCCAGAGGAGGATGGGAGGAGAGTTGGACTAAACTAAGAGTTGTTGTGTTTACAAAGAAGTGTAAGGAATTGAGACAGTGGTAAAAAGGTGAAGGTATATCCAATAAAAGCAATTATTATAAAGTATGATGATAATTTGAGAATGGAGCATGTTGAGGAAATAGGAAAAGGTGAAACAGTACTATACAACTAAATTTACTTTTGTTCTTATTATATAGATAAAATATGTTCATAGAAGAAATTTGGAAATGTACTAATGTAGAATTTTTATTCCATGATAATAGATTGATTACCTTAACTGTGTATTATATTTTGTTGCAGTTATATTTTACAGGAATGGGATTGCATTGCATGTGAAGTTTTAAAGATCACTTTACATTTAATCTTATATCACAAATAATTTTTTTATTAATTATTATTTGATAATGTAATTTTAAATGACATAACTATAAGCTGAATATAATGGTGAGATATACATACATATATAGATTTATTTAATACACATGCATATATAACTTTATTTAATCTCACTTTCTTGGATATTTAGACTATTTTCAACATTTATTAAATATGCTTTTTTCTCATAAATATGTTCAGTCTCTTAATTCCATCCTATTTGCAGGTCTCACTGCTCTTCAACTAATTTTTTTTCCTCTTCACCTTTTTTTCATAACTCAGCCCCAGGGTCTGTTTTCCTAAACCTCTGTATCAATTGACCCATATATTTTCTTTGCATAATATTTCCTCTCTCTTCCTTCTCCGTTTTGGCTCTTGGTGAGGCAATCCTTTCCTTATTTATTCTAAGTTTCCTCTTCTTCTGGATCATTTTTTGGTGGCGTAGTGCCCAAAGTGTTCAGGCCTCGATATTTTTCCATTCTAATTTTACATTGTTTTTCTAGAAAAACTTTAGTCATCAATTGTGAAATCTCTAGATGATACTTGTTGCCAAAATTCCAGACTCATGTATCCAACATTCTACTGACCATCTACATCTAGATCTATCCCAAGCACTTCACACTGAACCAATCTCAGAGAAGCCTTATTATCTCTCTCTGAGGCTCCTCGCATTTAGTCTTCCCTACTCGACAACCTGTGAAACAATTGGTGATATAATCTAGAAAAATCTTAAATTTCCTAGGTTTCTCATTCAACCATAATCATAATTCCTTCATCTAATCAATTATTAAGTAAACTTTGCTAATTGAAAATACACACACCTCCTCTTCATTTCCTTGTCACTGACCTAGTCTAGAAACTCCTCTTCTCTAATAAAACCTGAAGTATCCTTCTTCCAGACTGTCTTACATTTTGTTTTATCTGCCTCCAATTTACCAAAAAAGTGCCTCCCAAAATGATTCTTCTAATTTGCAAGTCTGATGAGTACATTCCTCAAACTTTGTATGCAAAAGAAACATTGAGGAAATTATTTAAATTATACATGTCAGATATCACCTTCCAAAACTCAAATGTTGATTATACCTGTTATTTAATACTGCATGCAAATAAAAATAATAAATATAAAATAAAAATAAAAACTATTATAAGCACATTGTATGTTATGTATTGTTCTAAATATATATAAGTACATATTAATATGTGTATTGTATATGTTGTATATATTGTATATTTGTAAGTATATTTTTTTAAAAGACTACTATATAACTAATCATAATAAATATTTTAATATTTGGTCATTCTTTTAGTTTTATAAGAAACAATTTTTTCTCTTCAGCAGTCATATCTACCTCTCTTTCTTCAATTTTAATATATTTTGTATATATTATAAATAGATCTTATAATACATACAAAAAAGTTTAATATATTTTTGTATATATAACTATCTTCTCTGACTTGATTTTTTAATCAAATATGTTTTTCAATATTCAATCACATGTATATATGTGGTTATAATTATTAATTTTCCAGTAAATTATATTTCTTTGTATTACTATACTACAACTTTTTTTGCTTCTTCTCTTGTCAATAAAAATCTGAGTTGCTTCTACTTATTTGTTATTTCAAAATTGGTGCTTTGAATACTTCTGCCAATTTTTTCCCAATGTCCATGTGAAAGAACTTGCCTAACTCTATATGCCTACAGGTGGAATTATTGTATTGTAAGTCATGATTTCCAGTTTCACAGCTTTACAACAATATGTCAGATTTTCTTCCTAAGCAATTCTAATAGAAGCCTTGGGTCAATCTACCAAATATGTAAAACCCATGTTATAGATTTATGTTCCTTCCTATCTTTTTTTTTTTTTTTTTTTTTTTTTTTTTTTTTTTTTTTTTTC
>NW_020175529.1:1587631-1589209 GCF_003031525.2 Neophocaena asiaeorientalis asiaeorientalis | reverse complement strand
TTTTGCGGTATGTGGGCCTCTCACTGTTGTGGCCTCTCCCGTTGCGGAGCACAGGCTTCCGGACGCGCAGGCTCAGCGGCCATGGCTCACGGGCCCAGCCGCTCCGCGACACGCGGGATCCTCCCAGACCGGGGCACGAACCCGTGTCCCCTGCATTGCCAGGCGAACTCTCAACCACTGCGCCACCAGGGAAGCCCTCCTTCCTATCTTTGTCTGGCATTTCTCTGGCATAAACTAAAGAGTAAGGAATAGGAATAGCTCCTGAAGAGAGATATTTGGAAATAAAATTAGTTTTCATTTTTATAGACTTATTCCTTCTTACCATATCTCAATTCTGAATACTGGTTTTCAATTATTTCCACAATAATTGAGAGAATAATGATGAGAACATCATTATTATTATCGATAATATTATCACCAACAAAAAATATATTAACCTTTTTCATGATATAATAATAATTTAGATAAATGCCATTCTAGTTCACTGAGAAATTTTTGACCTAAAATAGATAAAATGAATGCATATAAATGTGTTTTTAAAACATAAAAAAGCATGAGAGAATAATTCAGTGCAGCAGAAATAAGTCATTTAGTTGTATAAATGCACAGGCTCTCTGAGTTAGATGGACCATTGAAAGTCAACTTCCACCCAAGTGTAAAATTTCTTCCATCATATACTTAAATGTGATCATCCACAGTTCTGCTTCAATAGTATTAATAATGATACCCATTATTTCAATTTTCCCTCACCAGAATGTAAACTCCCCATGGGTAGTGACTCTTACTTGGTTTGTTTGTTTGTTTGTTGTTTGTTTGTTTTGTGTTTACTTATCTTTGGTACCCAGATCAGTGGTTGACACATGGCAGGTGTTCAAAAACCATTTGGTGAACAAATCAATGATAGAATAATCATTTCTTTCTCTTTAATATACTCTCTAGCCCTAGTTCTGCTCTGTAAAGCAACACAAATTTGTCTCTTACTACAGTTTTACATAGTTGAAAGTGGTCAACATGTAGTCCTCTGACTTTTGTACCTTATTCTCACCAGTGCAATTGCAAGACTTCCAAGATCTTTTCCAGATTTCTTAAATGGTATGCTTTTAAGAATTCTTACCAAGTTAGGGATCTTTTAATTAACTGTCTGGAGTATTTTTCAAAGAGACAAACTATTTTGGGAATCCTGCAGATACCCACTATAAGATAAAACTAATAATTATTTAATAATTACTATGAGAATCATTCTGATAAAAGAGTCTATGTTCCATCTCATTTAATCTTCAGAAATCTTTCAGTTGTGTACTCTTACCAATCTTTTTAGGTAAAAATACTGAAGTGCAAAAAACATTGAAGTACAAAAGTCTTATGATGCATGACATAAACCTTGAATTATAATAAAATTAACAAAATAATAGCAACTATAACAAACACAAATAACATTAATGAAACAGTAACTAACAGGTATGGAATGTTTACTATGAGCAAGTACCAAGTTAATTAATTAAACAAAAATTTTATTGAAGTACACTTGATTTACAATGTTGTGTTAGTTTCTGGTGAACAACAAAGTGATTCATGCAT
>NW_020175529.1:1556360-1587460 GCF_003031525.2 Neophocaena asiaeorientalis asiaeorientalis | reverse complement strand
TATATATATATATATATATATATATATATATATATATATACACACACATATACATACATATATATTCTTTTAATATTCTTTTTCATTATGATTTATTATAAGATATTAAATACAGTTCCTTGTGTACAATAGGGCCTTATTATTTAACTATTTTATATTTTATATATAGTAGTTTGTATCTGCTCTCCTAATTTATCCTTCCCCCACAACAGGCTAATGATTTTTGATGCATTCTCTCAGTTAGTCCTTGCAATATCTTTTTTAGATGAGGATACCCTGTAGTAGAATCTAAGCCAACTATTTGTGTGCATGTAATTTATTAAGAAAAGAAGTGCTCCCAGTTAAGTAATGGGAGTGTGGGGTATGATAGGTAGAAAGTGGGACAGGAAAGTTCAAGATGCCAAACAAATGTTCAGTCTAAGGTAAAGTCAATCTGAGCCTGTAGGGGAGAAGAAGGGAATGACAGAAACTCCCAGGCAATTCCAAGTGTGTATAGTGGCTCCAGTCTTGGGGAGAGAGTGGCAGATGCCACTCTACTTTATTATTAAGCCATTGAAAGCAAAAGCACTGAGAAGATATTAGATGGGCATATAGAATTGATAAAAAGATCTGAGGTAATTTAAGCACAGCCAAAAATGTCTGTTATGGGCTAAATTGTGCCCCTCCCCTTCCCCAGTTTATATATTGAAACCATAAAGCCCAGCACGACTTTATTTGTATATAAGGGCTTTCAAGGGTTTAATTAACGTTAATTAAAGTGATAAGGTGGGGACTTAATTCAATAGAATTGGTGTCTTTAGATTAGCAGTCCCCAACCTTTTTGGCACCAGGGACTGGTTTCGTGGAAGACAATTTTTCCATGGACCAGGGCTGAGGGGGGAGGGGAGGATGATGGCTCAGGCAGTAATGCGAGTGATGGGGAACAATGGGGAATGGCAGGTGAAGCTTCACTGGTTGGACCATTGCTCACCTCCTGCTGTGTGGCCCAGGGGTTGGGGACCCCTGCCTTACATGAAGAGGAATAGACAACAGGAGTGCGTACACAGAGAGGAAAGTCCACGTGAGAACACAGCCAGAAGGTGGCCATCTGCAGCCAGAAAGGGAGAACTCTGGACACATTTCTGGTGCCTTGGTCTTGGACTTCCAGCCTCCAGAACTGTGAGAAAGTAAATTTCTCTTGTTTAAGCTCTTCAGCCTGGAGTATTGTATTATGGCAGTCCTAGTAGACTAATACAGTCTGTTACCATAACCTAATGATAGGTATTATTATTATCATTAATTTATACTTGAAAAAAAATTGATGCTTAGAGTTTACCCACATCAAGTCATTTGATCAAGAAACAAATAAAAGAACATAAAACCAGTATCACAGGAGATAAATACAGTATATAATCCACACTAACTTGAAGATTATTTTATAAATATTTAGCTTTTTCAGTATACATTTTGCACCTATTTTGAATTTTAGTATTTATCATTACTGTTCTTAAAAGTATCATTCAATACTTTAAGCCCTGTCACCTATGATATTTATTTTTCAAAAATGATGATAGAGTGGAATTAATAATGTTAACAAGGGTACCTGCAGAAAGCACTATGCTGCAAAGATGGCTACTATTATGAAAGATGATCACAATCAAGGAAGTCAGTAATCCTGTTATGAAACATGATACCCTTCTTTTTCAGCCATCTGCCCAACTTACAGTGGCATGGGGCAGAGGAAACTGCTATTTTACAATGTGACTTTAAGGCACACTGAATGGAGTATGGTGAGTTCACCCAAGGTGGTCAGCGTCAGGGTTAGAACAATCAGAATTATTGTAACTGGAATAATTGTTCAACTGGAAAAAGTAGTTCTAAGAGAAAGAGACCACAATTCAGACTTTGCAGGCATGCAGAGAAATTTAAAGAAAAAAAAAAAAGGAAAAAAGAAGGGAAGAGAGGTTAAAAAAAAGGGGGGGGAGGAGGAGAAGAGGAAAAAAAGAAAAGAAAAAAATGATGGGAAAAAAGGAAAGAAAAGAGAGGAAGGGATGGAGGAAGAAAGGATTTAAAATTCAAACATTGTATACCATGATTTCTGACTAGAAACTTGTTTTTATGAGTATCTCTGCTTAAAATCATAATATCAAAATTCCAGTTCAAATAGTATATTTATTTAGTGTGTTTGGAGTCTAAAATTTCATTCTTTAAAAAAGAAAGAATCATTAAAAACGTGAACATTTTAAAGATCACTTTTGGCAAAAAGTCATTAACTGAACAATCTCTATGTGAAGTAAGCCTGTAACTAAATTTTAATTTATCTTATTTGTTCCTTTAAAATTGCATTTTCAAAAAATATTACTATAATCATTTTAGGCACTATCTAGTAAGAAGTTAATCCTTATACTTCCTCTCTTCTTCCCCCCTCTTGCTTCATAGATTTTTTCTTTACATTATCAATGTATATTACATTTGCATCCTCTTACATGAATTAAATGTTCATGCTTCCTTAACTATGATTATGAAGATAAATGTATTACTTGCCCATTGCACGGTATTCTCTGGGGAAAAAAAGTGCTATTATAAAATTTTATCCTGAGTTTCTAAGAATGCCATCTACTTTCCCTCTATTAATGTCTTTAATAATGTTGTTTTTGTTGTCTGAGATTCCAATTCTTCCAGCATAATTTTCCCCTGTAGAAATTTTACCTCATCTCTCAAACTCCAACCTAATTCAAACTCTTCCATGAAGCGTAATTCCAGTTAGAATTTGTTTCTGCATAATAAGAACTCTGCTAAACTTTGTTCCAAACTTAACCTATGATAGTGTGGTTCTTTCTCAATTTTTAAACATTTTGTTATGTTAATCTCTATTTGTACATCTGAAGCTTCTTGAGGACATCTCTTTACTTGCCACATTATAGAATGTTTTCTTGAAAAATAAAAGTTATTACAAACATTTGTGAAGTGAAGTGAGAGGGAGGAAAGAAGGAAAAGAAAGAATGTTAAGGAGAGGAATGAAAAAAGAAAGTAAATAAGAAAGGGAGGAAAGGAGGGAGGGCCAGATAAGGGAAGAAAAGAAGGAAGAAAGAGGAGAAACATGTGCCAGAGAGTTGAGAGGAGAGGGGAGAAAAGAGAAGGAAAGAGAAAATTGCTAACATTATTAAAATTGTGATTGGGAAGATACGTTAATGGATGTATTTTTAATGTATCTCCCTACTATAACTGATGAACCTGGAGGGCAGGGGGAATTATAACTTGCTACGACTTCATATAAGCAAGTGATCATTATCAAAACATACATTATTTTTATATTCCCTTTTCTTTCTAGAAGGCTTTTTTTTTTCTACTTTCTCTTATGACACAATTTTTTTTTTCAAATGAAGTAAAAGTAATTCCCACCCCACATCACTGAACTATCATTCCAGATTTTTGTCTTGGAATTTGTATTAGGATAATAGCCTCAACAACCACATATTTGTATGAATTGCATTATTTCAGAAAAAAAAAGACATTGTCTATAAGCAAATGACTATTTCAGATATATGAAAATTTTTTGATAACCAGTGATTTTTCTATTTCCATCTAACTAATTTTATATATATATATATATTTATATATTATTTATATATACATATAAATATACATCATATATTTATACACACATATATATAAAATGCAGTCAAAAGAGTAAAACTGAAAATGGTTAAGTGTTAGCAAACAGTGGTACATGTGTCAAGAACAGGAAGGGGAATATGAAGTCTTTTCCTTCAATCTCTATCTAAGGGTTGGCCACAGATACACCAGTATTATCACTTCCAGCCAACTTTCCTTCTCTATCCCAAATTCTGTCATGAGGACATCATGGATGGCATTGGAGCAACTGAGCAATCACTGATACGATCTACAGTAGTAGAATGTTTCACACTCCCTGCTTTCTTCCCATATATCTCTCTTTAAAAACAAAAATATAGGAATATATAGCTAATGATCATCTTCTATCATTGAGATGCAATTTTACATAATGATTATAGCCAATATTATTTAAAAAAAGAGAATAAATCATCCAAGGTGTGGTCCCTGTATTTTATGCAAGATGATCTAACATTCATTAAGGAAATATTTCCCAATTTTGAATAACCCACATACCACATTAATAATCTTTTGACAAATCTTTATACTAACTCTTTTAATTGACTTACTTTTTAAACTTAAATTACTTATTTATAGGTCACTGATGGTAAATGAGCTAATATTTGTAAAGCTCTTAAAACTATGCTTGACAATGTTCTGGTTGATTATCAATAATCAACAAACACATGTAGTGTCTCCAAAATAATATTAGAAAGAACAACCAATTTTGAGCCAGAGATCTAGTCTCACTTAGTTAAAAGTGAATTTTTGAGGTGATAAAGACACATTAACACCAAACTGGCTTTCCTTTGATGTAATTGTGTTGCTGGATACAAATTTAAATAGCCTTACCCTGAAACTGTGAAAAGTTAATAAAGAGAAACCTCAATTAAATAGAGTTAGGAGACCAGAAAGGGGAGATCTCTCACACCTTGGGAAGATAGCAGAGCCCAATAAGAAGACTCGTCTTTCCTGGCAAGCACTCAGCCAGTGGAAAGCCATGGACTCTTTGTTTATTACAGCCCTCTCAACTTCCTTATCCTCTCTATAAAAGCAGTCCCCCTCCCTTACTGTGTAGGGACTTGCATGTTGCTGGCCATGGTTGCATTCCCTGAATTGCAATTCTCTGATGATCCTGAATAAACCTATTTTTCTAGAGAAATATCTGGCAGTCGGTTTGTTTCAGGTCAACACAATACATGAATCAATGCTATTTAATTTGGGGTGTGCAAATAATAGTCTCCGTGGACTTTGGAAAATATTACTTGAAAGTCTAATTTGGACATGCTTCAGAATGTCTGCAAACCTTCTGAAGTCGAGTTATATATATTGATGTCCATATGTCCACAGTTTGTTATTGCTGTTTCTTTCCATATTCTTTTCCCATATGCTCAGCAGGGTTTTTGACCCAACAAAGGTTAAGAACTGCCTTACATAAATAAATATTAGAAGCCAAAGATAATTAGATAATTTAATTTATCTCCAGAACAGGGGAAATTTTGTCATGAAAATCAACCAATCTGGACTTTCAAAAAGATATAAAATATCTAATTGAGAGCATGAATCGATAATCTAGTAAGTAAATTTTTTATCTGAGTTCAGTGAGTCAGTCTAGCAAGTTAATAGAACTTGAGAAGGGGATCTTAGGAACCCCTGATTTATAGCCAGTGGCTCAGTACAGCTACCAGTCTGGATTGTGACTGGCATCTCTAATCCAAGGAGGAGGCCATGGGAACCTCCAATCTGTAGCTGGATAGTCAGAAGCTCAGGTAACCATCTGCGTTTGTGACTGGCATCTGAAGTAGGGGAGGACAGACTTATAGGACTGAACCCTTAGCCTGTGGAATCTGACGCTATCTCCAGCAACATAGTGTCAGAATTGAGTTGACTTGTCTGCCTGTTGGTGTGGGGAACCCCCCTCCCCAACGGAATTGGTACCAGAACCCATTTAGTCCTGCTCAGCATTACACACTGGATTCACATAATTACAGGGTAGAATGAAGTAGAAAATGGAAAGAAGAAAAAAGGAGGTAACATAATTAAAGGAGGCCTGTTGTGAACTGCAGCCAACTGCAACAGGGTTTCATTTGTAAGTCAATAAGACTCAGAGAGATGGTTCCCAACACTGGTGGAACACTCCTTCTAGAAGAGCATATCAGTGTCATCTGGTAAACAGTCAGATGTTTTGTTCTGTGTATGTTTGTTAAACATATTAAAAATAGAGGTTTAGTCTTCTAGTTTTAGAAAATGACATTGAAAGCAGGTTGATAGATAAGTTGTGCATATTTGAGCTCAGTATTGCTGTGCAAAGAAATGTTTAAGAACGTTTATTTCCTACAGAAAAATGGGGAAGAGAAGTCAGACTGATGGATTTTGAAGTTAAACAGACACTGACTGAGCCAGGAGTAGATCCGGGCTCTGTACTAATTGAAATTTGGAGCATAAAATACAATCTCTTTCCTTAAAGTTCTCTTTCTTCTGGGGGAAAACTAAGGGGAAACAGATAACTTGTTTATTATAGTGGTTGTGCTATGACCAAAGAATGTGCAGAAGGGAAAGAGATAGGAACATTCTCTTCCTCTCATCTGGCTTTACATTTCTTCACATTACATTTCTTTATTATATTTTATACATTTATTTGTTTCTCATGACCACTCCCTCAACATACACACACACGTGCGCGCACACACACACACACACACACACACACACATACACACTAAATTGTAAGCTCTATGAGATCATGGACTTGATATGCTATCTTCCCAGAAAATAGAACAGAGTGTGGCATATAGGACACTCAACGAATATTAAAGGAGCCCATGTAAGCAGTATTTTAAATTTAAAAATATTTTATTTCTTTTAATGTTATTAGTCAATTAACAATTTTATTTACTATAACTCATTATTGTTAGCGTAAAACTCTCCTTTCTCACTCTTGCATTTTCCTTTTGTATTAGCTTAAGTTCATATTGGTTTAAACCCAATTATTTTAACACACATGACTTTTCTCTGACACTTTACCCATTCCATATCCAGTAAGATCGTTTGAAGTATCAGACTGAAATTTAGTAAGAATGAACTTGGCATGTTGGGATCCTTTAGTAGTTCCTATTTCTAAAAAATGGTGCAAAAATAGCTCCTGGCTTTGCAATTGTTAATATCGCTCTTCCATGAAAAGACAGTCTATTTTCCCTCTCCTTGCATCTTGTCTCATTCTATGACTATTTTAATCAAAAAATATGGTGAAAATATCATTCTAGAACTTCAAATTTCAGGCATTAAGCAAGCCTAGTACCTTCTATTTTTGTCTACTGGAGGAAGTAAGCTACCAGCTAAGGAGTCTGGCTAAACTGAGATTTCCACACTGGGAGGAAAATAAAACTAGCTACACAGAGAGATTGTGCAGGAAGAGAGTCAAATGCTATCCAGCCCCCACTATTTCAGCCAGTCCAGCTAGGATTCAGACATGTTAGGGAAGAAGCCATCCTGGATGTTACAGTTCCAGCAGATGCCATTTGGATCTGAGATGATTTTTCTCCATTGAGCTCCATCCTAATTGAAGATATATGCAGCAATGGATAATGAAAGCAGGTCTACTACATATATATATATATTTTTTTTTCTTCAGTACTGTTTACACACAAGGAACAAGCATTCTATTCTTCTCTTTCAAGAAGAACATCTGACCCTGTTAATTAGAGTGATGTGAATGTCTGCCATGTTCTGGCACTGACCTGATAGGGTAGATTTTCATGATGAATTTGGGAATGCATTTAGCAAGCCCATTTCTTTCCATTAGGCTCCTTTGTCTAGTTAGCCTTTAACAGTAATAGAGATGATATTTTGGCCTACATTTGTGATTCTCTTTTTTTCCCCGTATTTCTCTGTAGTTTAGGATGTAGGAGAGAAATGTGTTAATTGTTGGCCTGTCTCACCCTCACCCTCATATTTAGGAACACACGTTTTGTCCCATTGTTTTCTTGGCCTCTGTTCCCTATCTTTAAAGTAACAGACCATCATCATTAAAGTTCCAAGGTTCCATTAAGCTTTCACTTTGAATTAAATCACTGATAAAAAATATACCATATTAAATGCATATACTTTTAAGCAAAAGTATGTACTCCTGGGAATGAGAGGGCAAACTAAATTAGTTTGTATTAGTCTGCTGAGGTGGCCATAACAAAATACTACAGACCAGGTGGTTTCAACAACACAAATTCATTTTCTCACGTCTGGAGGCTAAAAGTCCAAGATCAAGGTGTCAGTAGGTTTGGTTTGTCCTGAGGCCGTTCTCCTTGGCTTGCAGACATCCATCTTCCCACTGTCCTTTTCTCTGTTTACACCCATCCCTGGTGTCCCTTCCTCATCTTATAAGGACACCAGTGGATTAGGGCTCCACCCTAAAGGTCTCATTTTAACTTTAGCACAACTCTAAATAACTTACCTCCGCATATGATTACCTTCAGTGGCACTTGGGTTAGGAGCTCACCATATGAATTGTGGCGGGAGGACACAATTCAGCCCCTAACAAAGTTCAACCTGGGTTTCTTGCAGCTCAGGCCTATGGAGATGCCTTCCAAGCATCTTACGTTATAAAACACAAAGAAGGAAATTGTCCAATCACACTTACAGAAATCATTGTTCTTCTCACTTTACTGATAATTCAAAGACAGGGGCAATATCAAGGCATGCATAAAATAGAAAAATCTGAGACTGTCAGCACAACTCTGCTGGTCTTCTAGCATCAGGTTACATTCTGATTAAGTTTTAACATTTCTATGAAAGTGATACTGCTAGCATAAAGGAAAGCAAGTGTTTTCTTTATAAAACAACTCCATTGTTATACCCCGTTAGTTCTAGAACTGTTATGATATTCTCTAGTATTTCTAGCTAGAATCCATAAACGGAAGATTTACATTTAATAAGCAAAGTAGTTTGACCAGGTATATCCCATTAAAGGAAGTCCATAGATAAGAACTCCTTCTGCTCGTAAGTATAATTAATGTATTTGCCATGATATCTTGTTAAAAGAGTTTACAAGGGGATTTGAATGGATCTTTTTTTTTTTTTTTTTTTGGCCTGGGCATAAAAGGGAGAAAGTGGGTTGCAGGCCTGCTTGTAACTCATATTTTCTCATCTCCAAATTTCTGTGAGTTATGATATCCTTTAGTTTAAAGATGTTTCCATAAACCTTTCGTGTAATTACTGGTCTCCCCAGGCTACACTGTGGTTTCTGAAGGATTCAATATTCTATTGCTCATTTTTACTCTGTTTTTACAAAGAATTTTTTAAAGCCCTCTAAATATTATATTTTAACATTGAGCTTGATGCCCATTCATTGTTTATTTTGTTCAGGTCTAGCACTACCATTTGAATTTTTGTGTTACAATATTAAACAAACTCTCTCCAGGTCAGAAGAAAGTGAGACCACCAAAGAAAAGCAATACTTGTTTCAAAAGAGGGGAAGGCACCACTATGTGGCCGAGAGAATTTACAGTGTGATGCATTAACCTGCGTTGCTCAGATGTGTCCCTTTGACAGTATTTACTGGTCCTCAGTGGCTAAGGACATATGTTAACTCTCAGACATGGGAAAATATAGACATGAGTAGCTTGCCAACTGTGCGGGTATATATTCAGGTAAACATTTAGGAGACAAGAGCATTATATTATAAATGCTGTTATGCACCAAACAGAAAATTGTTAAAAAGAAGAAATTATGTGACCTATGCATTTATAAGTAGATATTAATACAAATGTTTAAAAAAAAATTTCTTTAACTTGTTAGAGAGGCCTGATATAAACATTTTTCTTTGTATAAATTACAAACCTATCTTTAGAATGCATTTAGATGTTATTTTCACTTATGTTTAGAAATCAACATAACTGATTTAAGTAATGAGAACAGTTGGTAAGCAAGGCTAAAGAAAACTATCAATGACTTGAATAAACAAATAGCTGGTTTGAAACAAACAAAAAAAAGACACATGATTCCATAATAATTTACATATTTCAAGCTGAAATAAGGAGTGCAAGTAATATGGAAAAGAATTCACCAAATAGGCAGGTGTTTTCTAGACTTGGGCACATGTCAGGGTTAGAATAAACTGAATATGCCTAGTACATGCCCTCCAACAGATTGCAGCCTAATGGATGAGACAGATTTCAACAAAATAGTTATATAAATATTTATTTCATTACAATTGTACAAACTATAATTTAAAAAGTGTGAAATCAAAACACATACCAGGCAATTTATATATTAATATGTGTTCCCAGATCTCAATCCTCTATTATCTCGAGTAATGATAATACAATTGACAACAGGAAAAGCCTGTAGAAAAAGATAATTTGAGAAAATGCAAGTGTGAGAACAAGATATGAAAGGTATCAAAGATATTTAAGTCACTATATGAGTTCTACCCATAAGTTTTCCATATTGATGCAAACTTGAGAATGCATAGTCATTGCACAAGAGACGAGGTGTATGTGGATATGGTACAAATAATCAGAGGAGTTCTGCAGAACACAGCAGGAGCTGCAGCCTGAGGACAGTCATTTCCATAAAAAGCAGGCTGGGAGAATAGTATTGAACTGACAGATAAATATAATTGTTAATGGGAAAGGCAAGGTTTTCTTTGTTTGGGAAATATGCTGAATTTATTCAATAAAGAAACAATAAACTTGAGATTTTTGAAAATTATTGACACATTGTCACAAAAATAATCCAAGCATATACTCTTTCTTGAATGCTTACTACCTGTCATGTGCTAAGTATACATTTACTTCTTAGAATAACCTCTTTAGCTCAGAATTTTTTGCATTTTTGGCGATGAGGAAATTGGGGCTTAAAGAAGATGTTTATAAACTTTTGAGTGTCCTAGTTTCATCATCTATAAAATTAGGCATTGATATGTAGGGTTCTTCAACCTCTAACATACTACATTAAACAAAAATTATAGAGTAAAACTATGATGTATGAATTGTGAAAGGGATAGAGTTTATTCCCTTAAAACTCTGGATTAAAACCTAAGAAAGTTATCAACCAGCAGGAGAACAGCCAACGAAACGTAAAAACATTCAGAGAAAAAAATTCATTTGACAATTACTCCATAAGGTGCTCAATTATTTTTCCCCAGAAATGAGGCTGAGGTCAAAAAAGTTTAGTTTCTGAGAAGACTCTTGAAAAAAATATAACATGGTGTAATAAGTACATTTAATAATGGAATTACAGAAGTGATGCTGAGGTGTCTCAGGAGAGTAGAATTTATACCATTTAGATGAGGAAAATAGCAAGGAGTTGACTAAAGAATAAGTTAAATGCCTATCTTGACAAGAATGAATAAAAAATACATCAATGAACAAAATTAAGATCCATCACTTTAGGATTTCACTGTTATCACCCTGAGGTTCTTTAGAATATTTAATTTTTTTTTTATTGAGGGAATTCCGGAAGTTATAATACTCTAGCATAATTTAGTTTACCTGACTGAAATTCTGTGATAACAATAGGCCCCACTATGATATTAATGGAGGGATAAAGGTATATAAGGGATATTTTGGGGGATTTCTGAAAAATTATACTTTTCTGTCATTTGGTTCCTGAACAAAGGACTATAGGAAAATATTTGAAATTATTAACTAAAATCAGCCCTTACTTTTATGCTTCTTTCTTTATTTGCACACCAGTATTTTCTTCAGGGAAAATAAAATCTTTTAGATTTTCTTCTTTGGATAGTATATGAATTCATAAAGCCAGAATTGCAAGGGGGTAATTCCCCTTACCCCATAACCTAACATCTGTAGAATATTGAGTTGTATATTACAGACATTCAGTAAGTGATAATTATTCCAAAAATAAAGACATTTATTAAGTATACAATTTAAATGTGTTATTCTGTAGGGGAAAAAAAAGCTCCATTTGTATTGCCTAGAATCAATAATGATTGATAGGTGAGAAGTGTGAGCCTGGAAAATGGAAGGGAAACTATTTTAGCCAAAGGACCACTCAAGTCACACTGTATAGAAGTTTGCATTGGAGACGAATGCTTTGGACACCCCAACATTCTGCAGAACATTAAGTTCTAACTTTCATGAATGGATAGAATAGGCACATTACATTTATTGAATACCTGTTTACCAAAAGTATTCACGCTGTCTTGAGAGCTTACTATATGTCAAGCAATGTCCAAAGCACCTGAGATATATTCAAATATTTACTTCCTCACATCAATACTACTAGGCAGATACTATGATTTTCACTTTCTATAGCAGACACTTAGGCACAGACTAAAGTACTTGCTTAAGGTTAACAAATTGCAAATTCAGGATTTGAACTCAGGCAGCTGGCACCAGATCCTATACTCTTAACCAATAGTCAAGTTGTTTCTCATTTGTTCATAGTTTCATGATGTGATATGCAATTTAAAGAAAGTAATTGATTTTCTTCATTGTTATTTCTTATTTAATTATTGTTATTTCTTTTTATTGAGGTATAATAAAAACACGGATTTCCATGCAGTAAAGGTGTTCATCTTAAATATACAGCTCAATAAAATTTTACATATGTATATACACATGTAACTACCACAAAGATGACAAAACATTTTCCACACTCCAGAAAGTTCCTTTGTATCTCCTTGCTTTTTGGTACATTGGTACAAGCATGACCACCTTTCTGATTTTAATCACACACAGATTAGTTTGCTTGCTTTTGAGCATCATATAAATGGTATTGTATGCTATGTACTCTTTCTTTCTATTGACTTATTTTCTCAGGGTGTCCATGAGATACATCTATGTTGTGTTGTGTACCAGTAGTTTTTTTCATTTTGTTTAATTTCCTTTCCTTGAATGTAGGAGAAGCTGACAATTTGCTTTATTTTAAGTATAATATACATATTTTTAAAAGCAGATTCATGTTTACAGAAAAATTGAGCAGGAAACACACAGAATCCCCATATGCTCCTTTTCCTTCTGCCCTCACTTTTCCCTGTTACTAACATTTTGCCTTAGTGGCATTCAATTGTTAGAACTGATGAACCAATATATTAACATCAACTAACATAGTTTATATTCAGGTTTGCTCTTTGTGTTGTACAGTACTATGAGTTTTGACAATTGTTTAATATTATGTATACACCATTGTATTATCATACAGAATAGTTTCACTGCCTTCAAAATCCCCTGTTATACCTATTCATCCCCACCCTCAACCCTACCCCAAACCTTGAAAAACACTGATTTTTTTTTTTTACTGTCTCCATAGTATGGCTTTTTCCAGAATGTTGTATAGTTGGAATTATACAGTATGTAGACTTTTCAGACTGACTTCACTCAGCAATATGCATTTACGTTTTTTTTTCTGTGCATTTTCATGGATTTATATGGTAGATCATTTACTGAATATTTGTCCATTATACACACACATACATATACATATATAGCTTTCCCTTCTTGAAATGTCTCCAGTTTTGGTATTAGGGAAATGTTGTCTTCATAGAATGATTTAGGAAGTGCATCCTTGCTTTTATTTTCTGGAACTTATAGTATCATTTCTTCCTTAAATATTGAATAGAATTCAGTTGATCCTTCTGGCTTTTGTGCTTTATTTCCTGATGCTTTCTATTTTAGAAGGTATTATTTATTGTTTTAATTTCTTTAATAGATATAGGCTTATTCAAATTACTAATTTCTCCTTGTGTGAATTTTGGTAGATTGTATCTTTCAAGGAATGTGTTCATTTCATCTATGTTATCAAATTGTGAGCATAGAATTATTCATAATATTTTTATTATGTTTTAATGTTCATTGAATCAATGAATTTAATGTTCAGTGACTGCTATTTTTTTCTTAGTTATCCTGACTAGGAGGTTTAACAATTTTATTGCTCTTTTCAAACAAACAGCTTTGGTTTCACTGATTTTCTCTATTTTTTTCCTGTCTTCAATTTCATTAATTTCTACTCCTTTATTATTTCTTTTATTTGAAGTTAATTTGCTCTTATTTTTCTAGTTACCTTAGGTAGACACTTAAATTATTGATTTGAGATCCTTTTTCTTTTTTAATATATGAAGTCAATACTACAAATTTTCCTGTAATCACTGCTCTTACTGCATCTGCCAAGTTTTGATAAGTTGTATTTCCATTTTCATTTATTTCAAAACATTTATAATTGCTCTCAGGATTTCTTTTTTGACTCATGTATTCTTTAGAAGTTTGTTATTTAATATCCAAACATTTGGAGATTTTTCCGTCTATCTTTCTTTTATTGTTTTCTAGTATAATTTCTGTTATTATTTTCTAGTATAATTTTTCTAGTATAATTTCATGTGTTTTGAGAGCATGATTTGTATAACGTTTATTCTTTTAAATTAAATGAGGCACATTTTACAGCCTAGAATGCAGCCTATCTTAGTGAATGTTCCATGTGAGCTTGAGAAGAATGTGCATTCTGCTGTTGTTGGATGAAATATTCTATAAATGCCAATTAAATGCAGTTGATTTATGATGCTATTCAGTTCAACTATGCTTTATGATTTTCTACCTGTTGGATCTGTCAATTACTAATAGAGAGGTCTTAACATCTCCAACTGTAATAGTGGATTCACTTATTTCTCCTGCAGTTCCATAATTTTCCTCTCAGAATCTGGCAACCATGCTCTCAACCACACTTCTTTCCTACCTCTTAATTAGATTTCTTATTAATCCATTAGATTTATTGTGGTATCCTAAATAATGTTGTCTATGAAGAGTTTGAGCCTACATTCATTCCTTTACTTCCCTATGTATTCTTAAAACAATCTCCAATCATAAGGCTGAGATTCTCAAACATAATATATGAATCTCATTTCAGTTTAAAAATAAATAAAAAGACAAAGAAATCACCCAGGATTGATGAGTACTTAATTGAATGATTCGTATTGATAGTTTCAAAATTATGTAAATAAAAGAATAGAATTTTTAAAACAAAACAGATTAAATACAAAGGAAGAAAGACTGTTTGCATTAACTGTCCAAGTTTTTAATCCCACCCCTATCTACACTCTGCCATGTGACTATTTAGTTCCTCTCAAAGAAGAGAAACTGGGCTTTGTTTCTGTCAGTAAAATATCACAGAAGTGACAGTGTAACAGTTCTGAATACAGGCCTCAAAATGACTCATGTAGTTCCACTTAGTCGCTCTGGTACCTCTGCCTTTTGAAAAGAATCTGTTCTAATCTGCTGGATGAATATAGAGAAATATGGAGCTGAGCAAAGGTGCTCCAGCCAAGACAGTGCCTGTGCCCCCCACTCCCTTCCACTGTGCACCCCATCCCTTCCCCTGGAAACCACCGTTTTACTTTCTATATTTATGGGTTTGGCCTTTTAAGATTTCACACATAAATATATCATACATACTTGTCTTTCTCTGTCTGATATGACTCAGATATCTCATGCACAATACAGTAAATACAGAAAACAATATTGCATTATGATCATCAAACTTGCTAAGAGACTAGAACTTAATGATTCTGACCTCTAAAAAGAAAGGATAATTATGTAATGTGCTATTGTTGCTAATTATCTCTACAACGGCAATCATATTACAATATATAAATGTCTCAAATTAATATGCTGTACATCTTAAATTCACACATTATATGTCATTTACATTTCATTTTTTAAAATAGAAATAACTCTCAGCTGAAACACAGATCTGTAGAATCATGATCTCAATAAATGTATATGTTATAGCCCACCTTATTTTGGGATGATTAATTTTGTAGCAGTATCATGGCAATGTTTGAAAGAGAAATTAATACCTAGAATTAGACTGTGGCCATGTAAATGAAACCTAAAATACATGGCTTCAGGGACTGGGCAGTGAGTGAGCAAAGGCTGAGAAAATGGATGAAGACATACAGGAGACTGAAAACTGGAAACCTGGTCAAACGATTGGTAATTTATTCTTTAAGTAACTTGGAACTTAGAAATTATACCTAATACCTTGTGATGATGTGATATTGAAACTAAAACATCAATGTTAAGAGAAATATTTAAAATTAGGTTTGGCTCCATATTTATCTCTTTATGGATTTTGATTCTAACAACAGAAATTCAAAGAACAATATTTTAAATAAATATGTACAAAATGCATTAATAATTTTAACCAATTTTTTGGTAAGATAATCAGATCCCAAACTTTAAAAAAAGTGACAGTGTAGAATACTAAAATGACAATTTTGGTGAGGTTTTATTTGATAATCTTATAATGCTCTCCTGTTTTATTTTACAATAATCTACAATTCTAGTGTTATTCATATCTGTATTAAACAGCTACTCATTCCAATTTTTACTGAATTCTGAAAAAATATTTTTTTCATTACACGTTTATTATTGATCAACTGTGCAGTACTGATTGTTGTGAGTAGGTAATTACAAAGATGGAACCATTTTAGACTGGTAATATTGAACTCACCTCTTTGGAACAGATCATCTGTCTGACAGACCAAAGTAGAGTGTGCCATCTGATGGCTCATGAATCATACAACTCTTGTCCGTTCACTTTATAATACCTTTTCTATTGCAAACGTGTTATCATTTGATTGTCAATTTGCTGGAACACAATCATTTACTAAAACAAATTAAAATGTTTGCATCAACATCATTGTGCTGTGATAGACAAATTGGTACTAATAATTACCTCCCACCATATCCTGTGCTTTATAAATTCTCATTCACTACTAGGGAGGCTGAGTGCACAACCATGACACTTGGCTTTGATCTTGGCTATCTATCTAGCTTTGAACAATGGGACATTAGTGGAGATAATATAAGCAGTCTTAAAAGAAGCTTTTTACATATGGATACCAAGGGAGAAAGGGAGGATGGTATGAATTGGGAGATTGGGATTGACATAATATACACTACTACTATGTATAAAATAGATAACTAATGTGAACCTCCTGTATAGCACAGGGAACTCTACTTGGTGTTCTGTGGTGACCTAAATGGGAAAGAAATCCAAAAAAGAGGGGATATATGTATATGTATATATATGGCTGATTCACTTTGCTGTACAGCAGAAAGTGATACAGCAGTGTAAAGTAATTATACTCCAACAAGAGATAAATAAATAAATAGATAGATAGATAAATAAAATAACATTTCAACATACACACACAAATAAAGTAAAATGGTAAATAAAAAAATATAAAAAGAAGCTTTTTAATATTGGACTTGCCACATTATGCTTCTGCATTGCATTCATTAGCAGATGCCCTTTTACCTTGGGACCCAGAATGTACACAAGTGGAACAAATCTGTGCTAGCTGACCCACCAACATGTGAGAAATATATGCTTAATTTTGAATTCCACTTTGAGTTATTATGGCATATTCTTTACTACACACCAATAGTTTATTGATATAAGCCAGACAATCCAGAATATACTTAAATTACTTCTTGTAGCTTGTCATCAAAATGAAAAGCTTGAATTAAAAATAAAACATTAGAGTGTAGAGTTGCCCAAAGCATAAGTTTAGACATCCCTGATCGTTGAGGGGGGTAGCAATTTACAAATGTCAGGGTAAGCATTCCTGATTTAAGTTCATCTGAGTATATTTTCAGATTTTATACCTTGGAAGGGTTTATGAAACAATGTACTGGTGTTGTGGAAAGAGTCTTGTACTGAATGGATGGATGGATGAAAGGTACTAATGAACCACTGTGGCTATTTTTTCTGTTAACCAGAGGACACTCTAAAGATGAAAAATTCACTGCAAGTTGAAGAGGGCAAAAAGCCAATACACTGATAAGAAATACATTGAAACTATACATTCTTACAAGTTTTCTTTAGGTCTCCCCAAATCTCTTCACAATTTATTCTCCTTGCCCTAGGATTCAGTTTATTAAGTAAAGTTAGCTTTTAAAAATTGTACTCATGTGTTCTACAGAGATTTATAGAGTAACCTGTGACACCATTTGTGGAGCTTAGTTTTTTATTGTATTATATCTGTTTTAACCTCTCCAACTGCTATCTATCCCCTTTTCATCCAGATCTCAGGAGCTATATCATACTTTTAGAAATTAACAGTGCTTAAGAAATATGAGGTGAACTAATTTGTATTGAATTTATTCAAGTTGAATTAAATGGAAAATATTGGGGTGACAGTCACTACACCAGTATGGCTGTAGAGAACTGACATTGAATAGGAATATAAAAGGAAATTGGAATTAAAGAAAGGCAAATGCTTAATTAAGTACTTTGGTATTTTATTCTAGAGGCAATAAGACTTACCTAATATTTTCATAAGCTGGAATATATAGGTTTAAAAACAAGCAAGCAAGCAAGCAAACAAAAATACTAGTGGATCTTGTTTAATAGGAGAATGACATGAAGGGACAGGGAAGGGCAGGGACCAAAACCTAAATAGGGCAACTATGTGAAAAATAAACTATGGCCTCCAAGGGCACAGTCAACTCTTAGCAACTTAATACTGTCCTCCTACCCTATGATCTCCTGCAGCCATCTGTCATTTGTTGAGTCCAGTCAGAAGCTAAATTGAAATGGAGTCCTCTGACACAGTGAATATGGGGCAATCTTCTGGGTTCAGAGCAAGATGAAAAAATAGTAGAGAGTGGATCCGAAGGAACGAATGAAAGTTACCTTGTACATCATCTTTAAGAAATATATTTTAGATACAGATACTACGAAATACTCAAAAGGGAGTGGGAAACTTAGCAATGTTGCTCTTTCCTTTCAACCCAATGGTAATAATTAAATTCTGTTTCACAAGAATGAATTTTGTCCTTAAAAAGAAACAAAAATCCCCCAAATTTCTAAACTAGGAATGTCTTATCTCGTGCCATTCTACGCAATCTCGGTTTGTGGGGCTAACAGTTCTCATTATAAGATCTTGACCATAACTGCGAGCTCAGCAGGTTAGTTTAGAAACTCCTGAAACTTTCCTCTCCATGCCTCTGAAAACAGAAAGTTTTACGTTACTAATTTAGACTCTGCTCTATTATATTAAAAAAATTATATCAAAGATTTGTAAATGCCCCAGAAAAAACAGGCTTAAAAAAAAAAAACTTGGCAGAGACAACAGGAAGGAATAGTAACTGTAAGCTTATTGCGTGATTACTTGAAACTAATTTTAGATTAAGTCTGTTCTTGGTTATTATCACATCTCTACTTATACAAAGAGTGAACATCCTGCAAGTAAATATGGTATTTTAACTGAGAGTATGTCATTATACAGCTTATGAAAAATGAAAGCCAGGGGAAATTAGCAGTCTTCTTGGGAGGAAAAACATCCCATTCTGTTCATTTATTAGCAGTTGAAATGAACACACAAATTCTTTAGTTCTTTCTATGTATGGTTTAAGTTCCTTTAGAGTTGTGACTGGATCTAACACTTGGAATTCCACTAATGACGTGTATCATTTTGGTTAAGCCCCAGTACTCTTAGGTATTGAAGGGCAGTATGAATATTGGTTAGGAGGAAAGGATCTGGAGCTAGCTCTGAATCTTCAAGACTACTAAAGTCTTCATCAAGCACTGACTTGAGAGGATGGTCCAACTGCAATACTTTCCATTGGAGGGTGACTAGCTGACTTCTCCTTGCATAGTTTTGAATGGAAAGCCCAAAGAGGGAATAAGAAAGGATAAAAGTAGAATCTATATACTGTGATAATAGCTAATAGGAAGCAGACACAAGAAGAAATGTACTGAATAACCAGAATGGTGGAATTACTAGCTTAATGAATGCTTTGGGGGAGATGTCTAGCACTGTTTGGTCTGAGAGAACAATGAAATGGAGTTACCATTGCATCCTAAATAGCAATAAATGGAATTTTATTTTTCTACCATATTTAATTGCAGAAATGCTAAGATTTTTTTGAAGTATTCTTCTCTGTGCTTATATATTAAACTTCTATCACATAACACCTCTGTCATTGGGGTATACTGAATTGCTTGCACTTTGATAGACTCAAATATATAAGAAAACGGGGTTTATATTGAAGAAGTAGAGGGAGAAACAGAGGAGGAAACTAGAGAAAGAAAAAAATGGAAATGCTCTCAAGTATGGTAAGGAATGATATATGTGTCATCAGTTAATGGTAGGGCAGACAGAAACTTAATGAAGGTACTGAATGTAGAGGTAAGACAGAGCATAATAAAGAAAGCTGAAGATTTAAAAGACATGTGGAGCATACTTTGCAGGTTATCCAAGACTGCTGGTGACAACATCCTGAATATTGCTCAAATACATATTGTATATTGAAAGCATCTATTATAAGATAGAAAACCAAAAAACATGATGTCTTGTACATTACATAATCTTTTCCTTCCTGCCTTTGTTTTGATTGTGGTTAAATTTCTATTTTTTTTATTTCAGGAATATATGAGGTGATATTTATCTTTATTGTGGAAACATTTTCATTATGGAATATTTCAAAAACATATAAAAATAGAGATAATAGTACAACAAAACTTCATGGACCCGTTACACAGCTTTAACCACTTTAACTTAGGGCCAATCTTGTTTGTCTACAGTCTATTCTACTTTTTCCCATTCCTCCAGAAGTAGTTTGAGGTAGATCCAGAAAGTCTGTGCTTCACTCATTACTATTTAGTACTTACCTTTAAAAGATGGTTCTTTCTTAAATAAAACCATTAATTATTTGTTTTGTTCTTGGTTTTTTTTGCGGTACGCGGGCCTCTCACTGTTGTGGCCTCTCCCGTTGCGGAGCACAGGCTCTGGACACACAGGCTCAGAGGCCATGGCTCACGGGCCCAGCCAGTCCGCGGCATGTGGGATCTTCCCGGACCGGGGCATGAACCCGTGTCCCTTGCATCGGCAGGTGGACTCTCAACCACTGCGCCACCAGGGAAGCCCACTACTAATTATTAAATCTAAAAAATAGCAACATTTCTTTAGCATCATTCAGTAACTAGCAAGTGTTCTATTTATGTGGACCCTTTAATTCACAAAGCCACATAAATTTGGGGCTCCAGAAAAAGTAAAGTAGATGCTTCATAAGAACATATTTACTATATTCTTGTTGAGAGTAAATTCAATTGCCCATGAAAGTTTCTAAGATCATCTGATCAGTTCTTCATTCAAAAAGAAAAATCAAGCATCAAAATTGTTTAAGAAATTATTTTGCTAATCATCCAAGTTCCATGTGACTCTATACATGTTAATATTACTTGGTATGTTTGCAAACTTATTTTATATACTGAACAATGACTTTTATGTTTAGCATGTACTACTTATTGCATGCATCCCTCCAGTTTACTTGTGTTTTGCCAAACACTCCATTTGACCAATGAGCCAAAGGGTACTGTAACTGATGAACCGCAAGTGTATTCAATATATTTCTGGTGAAATCTGAGTCAGCACGAAGAGTCTACTGGACTGCAAGAATTAGCATGACATAGTGCTGAGTGCAGTCTCTTTCAAGTCAAAGATCTGAATAGCAAAACTGAATCCATGGAACTATATTGATTTCCTAGAATAAAAAAATCTAGGCAATCCCATTTTAGTCTTTGGCTGTTTGTAATACAAACACCATTTAATTGAAATAATGCAGAATTAATTTAAATTGTTGTGAATTGTAAAATTTTGAAGTCTTTCTACGTAGAAATCTGTTATAATGGGGAAATTGTCAACATATGTGCATATGCATATGCATATAAATGTGTGTGTGTATATTTATATATATATATTTATATTATATATATATTTATATATATAATTCTTATTAATTAAATAAATAAAATACAACAAAATGTCAAATATCATTTTTCTACACAATTTTAGCAAGGCTCCACAACAGCTAATACATGCTATCCTGTTTTTAAATAATGTGTTCTGCCCACATTGAATTATGTATAATCTAGTCTTGCTAATTGTTTTTTCAAAAACTCCAGTTCTGGGCTTCCCTGGTGACGCAGTAGTTGAGAGTCCGCCTGCCGATGCAGGGGACACGGGTTCGTGACCCGGTCTGGGAAGATCCCACATGCCGCGGAGCGGCTGAGCCCGCGAGCCATGGCCGCTGAACCTGCGCGCCTGGAGCCTGTGCTCCGCAACGGGAGAGGCCACAGCAGTGAGAGGCCCGCGTACCGCAAAAAAAAAAAAAACCTCCAGTTCTGATTTTACTTCATATGTTCAATATATTTTTTTCCTTTTGTATGTCTACATATATATTCTCCTACTAGCTATTTATTAATTCCTTTGATAGCCTTTAATCTTATCAGTTTATTATTGTATTCTGGAAAGGAACATCCAAAGTCACTTTGGGCTAACTGTAAAAGTAGCTTTAAGATCATGATTAAAGGTAGAAAGTTCAAATTCTTTAAAAAAGTTTTTGAACAAAATCAGTACTGTTTTCAAAATGTAACACTCATAAAAATCCTGCTTTTTCTCATATGAGTTAAGGAAAATCTATGTTATTTTAAATGGTTTTGCTCTAAATCCTGTAAAAGAAGATTCAATTATCATTTATGATAAAATGACTATATTTAGAAATGCATTTCTTGGCATTTACAGCAATCAGAAGTCACTTTTTTAATGTCATATATATACTTGCTAGCTCTGGAAGATTAAAAAAAATATATTTACATGAAAATCTTAGAGAAAAAAAAAGAAACTAGCCCATGTTTGAAATTAAATCCTTTTTAGGCAATTAGAGTTTTAGCTAGTAGCATAAATGAGCAGGTTGACAATTTTAAAATTTATGCCAAAAAAAAAAGATGAGATTATTTGAGAAATGAAATTATGTTTTTGTTTCAGATAATATATTTTAAAAATCTGCAAACATCACAAATATGTGCCCTCTGTATAGTGGGAAAAAAAGGCAAATTTCTCAGTGCTTTACAATATCTTTCATGTTCTTTTGCTTTTCACTTAATTGTCATTGTTTTGGTGCTGGGTATTACTCATTTCAAAAAATTATAGCAAATGGCAGAGACATCATATCATTGTATATAATGAAATTCACAATGAAAACAAATCTTTCTAAAGTTTAGTTTCTTCTTTAAAATATAATAAAAATATAGAATTTCTCTTTTTTTCTAAGTCACCCTATAAGTAGGATGGCCTTACAATTTATCATCCAAACTGGAACACTTTAAGAGTGAAAGTTGGCATTATTAAACATTATCCAGGAACAGGAGATAAAACTGGGACTATTCAAGGCAAAAGAGTGCCTATGATTATTATCTAACTTATAACAGGCTGCTTTTGAACTTAGCTACAGTTATTTCAGGAAGTTAGTGTCACCATATTACACTGTTTGAATGGTCTCAAAGATTTGATGTGTCAAACAGCACTAGGGAACAATTTAGACTCAGTACAGCCAGGCACCTCATGAACAAATATTTATAATAGCTTACTATTTACTGCATCTTGATGTCCAAATATTTCCTTCAAGTTATGAACATTTTTGTACTTCCAGATGCTTGGGCATTCCAACAGTTGGTACTAATTAGCTAAGTAGAATGGGGGTAGTTGAGGACATATGTGTTTTCTCCATTCATATAGTGGGAGGCAGCATCTGCCCCGAGATTCAAAGTCTCTTGCTCCCCAGCCATGCAACATTATTCATTGTCTCCTTTAAAACAAAGAAGCCGATTCTCAGCTAGCTAATGTTCATTTGCTTCCTTAGAACGGAAGTTCTTCCAGGAGTTAAACTAGGAGTTAAACTAACTCTGAGAAGTAATAAAAAACTCTAATTCCAAGAACTCCTGATTACTATTAATGAGAGAAATTTGTAAGTCAAACAACTTCAGATTACTCACCCCTGCTCCATTCTTAAGATCATATTTGGATAGAAAGGGGCCAGAGAACTAATTCCTACAAAGAAGTGATGTTCTCTGTGTTGTTTGTTTTACATTGTGATTATATACTTTCATTGTATATATTCAACTTGTCTATAGCTTTCTGAGAGACATATGATGCTGTTGAAGGGCAATGTTGGGAGAGAAACATCAAAAATAGTCAAAAATTTTAAAATGCATTCATTTATTATATACTCAATGATTATGTCCAAAGTTTATTGCCATAGCGACATTTAACTTGCTGTGAATCAAAGGGTTCATGTACCTCTAGATGGAAAGGTCAGAAGAATAACAATACCATATTAGAACAGTTTTGATACTTACATATCCCATTTGCCAAGGTAAATCATATCTGAAACAGTAAGAAGATTATCCTAAGAGGTTCTCTGGTGCTGTTGAAGTGGTTCATTTAACAGGTTAATACTTCAATTTTATCACAGGATTGTAGGCTCCTGACCTCCTGGCAATCTTTGTGTAAGGAGGCTTCTGCTCTGTATTTCTTCTTTATACTGAAGATCTGCATAAGGAATCAGTATCAGTTTCAAGTGTCTGCTTACCTTTAAAGTCTTGTAAAGACAAGAGATATAGCACTTTGCAAGGCAACATGTTTATATTTTGATTTTGGGAAGGCAACCCATGTGTAAAAACTATTTGCCTTTCTGGAAAGTTACTAATGATTCCTTTACTTAAATATATTGTTTCAAAACTATTCTATAAAAAAGTAAGGTACCATTCACTACTTAGAACTATATCAAAACATCAAGATCCACCTTCCAATAGGAAAACATCTTAAATTTTTGTTCACAGTATTAAGTAACATGACTCATAAACAAAAAGTTTTTATAATTATTTTTTGCAAATAGAAATGAATGACTGAATGTTAACTTATGCAATTTACATAAGATTATTTTAATGGAAAACATTTTATTTTAAAATATTTTACAAGGGGGGCTTCCCTGGTGGTGCAGTGGTTGAGAGTCCGCCTGTTGATGCAGGGGACACGAGTTCGTGCCCCAGTCCGGCAGGATCCCACATGCCGCAGAGCGGCTGGGTCCGTGAGCCATGGCCGCTGGGCCTGTGCATCCAGAGCCTGTGCTCTGCAACGGGAGAGGCCACAATAGTGAGAGGCCCGTGTACTGCAAAAAAAAAAAAAATTATAAGGGGATTGTTATACATTCTTCCCATGTAATTGATTGCTACTAAAACATTCTATTTAATTTTTTGAACTAGTGTAAGAATGTAGTTTTTAAAAGTATTAAGGATTTATAATGATCAACATATTTGATAGGTACACTCAGTATAAGCCTAAAAATGTGTAAGTGCATTTGAGGTTCTCTGAAAGAAAATTGGTTGGTTGAAGGAGCTAGAGAGTAACTTTAGCTTGTGTTGCTAAAATAAGCATTTATGATTCTGAGATGTGTTTTTGTACTCCTTTGACTTCAGCTAAAATAAAAGTCTGTGTTGCAGAAAAGGAAAGTAGAGTGAATAAATTCTTTTTTAATGAGAAGTGGCATAATGGTAGCATCAGAGCAAAAACACAGAGCTTCCTGTTAGAGGATCATGAATTAAATCCCATCTCTGCAACCATATATCTTTTTACCTAAGGCAAGTTATTTAACCTCTGCAAGTCCATTTACCTCCTGTGTGATGTGCTGGATGTTCTCCACTTGCCTGTGCAGATCTACTTTCCATCCCTCTCCATTCTGCTCTGTGCCTCTGGAGGGTGATATTCACAGAATGAACCAACCAAAGATCTTGATCTTCTGACATTCAGTGAATAGGAAGCATCAACAGGAGAGTAATAATAGAAGTTTGATGTTTATGCCCTTGGTTCTTTCTGTGACAGGCTAAAGACTGACAATGCTTATTTTTCTTTCCAGAAGCCCCCTTCACCAACTCCAGATCTTGCTGGGTTCTCCTAACCATTCCCTTCACCATACCTTCAGGCCAAGTAGTGACTATGACCTGGGTTTTTTACTATCTCTTGTCGGTTTTTCTTAAACCTAGCACTACCTATGAAAGTGATTCCTTTATTAAACAATCATCAATTTCCTTCTTTGAGCATGTAGTTATCTGCTGGACCCATCTTCACATGGAAGATAAAGAAAATACCAGCAATGTATGGTTGTTGTATGGATGTATTGTTATAAGTGTAAGAATGAGTAAGATGTATTAAATGTCAAATAAAAATTAGTCAAAATAACCTAGGTCATCTCCCTCCAAGTCTGGATTTGAAATGTATGTCTGGCTATTTTGTTGAATCAACATATATCAGCAGGAGCCTTCCTGATCCAAATGAGCTGGTCTGCGTTCAGCATTTTATACTCCTGCTTCTGCCAGCCTCCACAGTTTTCTAAAGAGGCACAGCTACTCTGTTAATAAGGCATATGAGGTGTATTTTGTGCACCTCTGTGTTTTAGAATGATTCTTCTTCCCAACACTCAGGTTTTAAAGTTACTCTGTCTAAAATTTTGCAAGTATGTGAATTTTCTAAAATATCTGTCAGGAAAGCGACAACTGCAATGTTGTTAGAAAAAGTGGGATCGACATTGCTGATGAGATGACAGTGTCTCAGTTACTGGATTACAAAGGTGACAAGAACCTGAAAATGGTTATGAATTCTTGACATTTTCCTACAGGGCAAAGGGATCCCATATCACATGTTGTGAAGGTGATAGTCAATTCAAAGAAATGATACTTACAGATGTTATATTCATTTTAGAGACTTGATTAGGAAAAAAGCAGCAAGTGTGACATACTAAGTTTGAGTTTTGGAATAAGAGAGAACACCCACCTCCATCAATCTGCCTATACTATGGTACAATAGTAAAGTGGAAAGACCATCAAAGTATCAATCTAGATGCATGGTGTTCAGTCATATCAAACTCAGAGAATGCCCTTGGGCTCTGTCATGATTAATTTTTTGTATCATCTTGACTGAGCTAAGGCATGCTCAGCTTGCTGGTGAAACATTAATTCTGGATGTGTCCATGGGAGTGTTTCTGGAAGAGATTAGGATTTAAATCAGTTGACAGAGTAAAAAAGATTACCTTCATCAATGTGGGTGGGCATCATTCACTGCACTGAGGGCTTGAATAAAACAGAAGGGCAAAAGGGTCAATTAGCTCTATGTGTTTGAGCTGAGACATTCATCTCTTCTGCCCTGGACATTGGCATTTTTGTTTCTCTGAGCTTTTCACTCACACCAGGACGTACACCATTGGCTCCCCATTTTTTGGACTTTTGAACTCGAACTCACACCCTTAGCCCCAGGTTCTTAGGCCTTTGGTTTCGGACTGAATTACACCATCTGCTTTTCTGGTTCTCCAGATTGCATATGGCTAATCTTGGGAATTTGTGGCCTCTGTAAAGACATAAGCCAATGCCTATAAATCTCTTTTTAGATATGTCCTGTTGGTTGTGTTTATTTGGAGAACTCTAACACAAGGGCATATCAGTTAGTTAATTGTTAAAGATCTCATTGTAGTAAAGCTTAAGATGAGAATTAAGAAATTGCAATCTTATCCACATTAGGCATGAGATTGGTGGCAGAATCAAATTAGATGCATGTCTTTTTCAATTATGCTGTCTCACTATAGACAAATTACTTAGCGTCTCTAAGATACAGTTTATTTACCTATAAAATGAGAAGTGTATACTGCAGTCAAGTTTTCCAAGTACATCCTAGAAAGCTATAGGTTCCTTAAAAGGTTACAATGAGCCTAAATTAAATGTACGATAGATATTTTTGTATAAAATTATATAATCTCAGAAGCTTATAAAATTACAATTAATGAAATAAAATTTTATATTCAATAAAATTGAACAATTGATTCCAGTAGTCACTCATGTAAAAGAACGTTTTTCTCAGGCCTGCGTTACCATGGGTTACTACTGGAATTAATTTTTCAATTTTGTAGAATATACACACACACAAACACACACATATTTAGTTTTTAACCATCTGTCAGTACCATAATTAATGGTGAAACACATAGAGTTATCCTACCTCAAATTAGGAATAGGGCTAGAATTGCTGTTACAGTATCATCTGTTATCAATATTGTTCCAGATATTTCAGCAAATATAGTAAATATAAAACCTAAATTTGTAGCTTTATGATTGAAGGGTCACAAATATCACTACTTTTGATGTTTTATTCCAAATATCAAACAGCAAAACTAAAAGAAAAACAGATAACAAGCTTAAAAATACAATGCAAATATAATTAGAAATAATGTCACAGTTTCAACATCATGGGCAAGTCCAACATGTTTATATATATATGTGTATTTTTGTTTTATTTTGTTTTGTTTTTATACCAGAGGTAACCAGTACAAGAGGATCCGTAAAAACTTGTAGAGCCTAAAAAATATCCTTAATATTAAAATAGAAAATCAATTATATATTAAGTTTTAAAAATCAATTATAAAAGAATCGGGACAAAAGACAAGGTAATATTTCTTCAATTTAAGATTAAGAAAGGCATTTCTGAACCTTGAGTGAAAATGGAAGAAACCATAAATTTGAAGAGTGATAGATTTGGCTATGTAGAATTTTGAAACACCAGAAATTAATAATAAACTATGAAAATGTGTTTTTAATATTTTTTGGCAACACATATATTCTGCAAAATGAAAAGCTTATTTTATTCATGCATTTTTTCATACAACAAATGTCTAGAAAAGGCAAACACATCCAATTAAACAGTCACATGTGTACAAATTTAAATGGCCAATAAATACAATATATTTATGAAGCTTAGTAATAAATCATCTGAAAAAAGAGTAACCAAGAATAAATATCTTCTATCAAATAGAAGAGATTAAAGAAAAATATGATACAAGTTATAACTATATGTGATTAAAGAATTATTAAACTATATATTATATAAACATTATTAAACTACATATTATAAACTATACATTAAACTATATATAGTTAAAGCATTAAACTATAATTGTATAAACATTATTAAACTATATATTAAACTATATATAGTTAAAACATTATTAAACTATATATTATAAAGCATTATTAAACTATATATTATATAACATATTTTAAAATTGACTGTAAAGTATGGACTTTTTATTCCTATGAATACTTAGGACTTTAAGTAGGATGGAATTTTAAGTTAATTTGAGAGAAATAAACATCTTAACTATATATAATTTTAAAATCAGAAATAATCTCTCAACATTTATTCAAAATGTCTTTTATTAAACATTTAAATTTGGTACGCTGACCTCTTTGAATTTACGACCTTGGATCTGAGATGTGTATGACACAATATAACCAGTCTTGAAAGTATATGGTTGAATAGTATCCATGAGATCTACCTAAATTGTAAAAAACCTAGAAGGATTAAACATTATTGGAACAATTCAGATTTTGAATTCAGCAAGACTACTCTCACTGCAGGGTGGAAAAAAGTTTGGAATGCCTGAAGTACATATGGATTCATAACATTATCATGTACTTTCTAATTCCAAAATGTTCGGTCTTAAAAAGAAAATGCATGCGTAACTAACAAAAAAATTCACAAGGGTCACATATGTGAGCAAGCCCATCTTACCGGGAGTATTTTTACCCTTTTCTCAAAGGAGGTCACTATATATTTTGTGCACTTTGGAATTTCCCTCCCAATTTGCTAAATATTTCTCTAAACAATAATTACTTTAGAGACTTCCAGGAAGATGGCGGAAGAGTAAGATGTGAAGATCACCTTCCTCCCCACAGATACACCAGAAATACATCTACGCGTGGAACAACTCCTACGGAGCACCTACTGAACGCTGGCAGAAGACCTCAGACCTCCCAAAAGGCAAGGAACCCCCCACGTACCTGGTTAGGGCAAAAGAAGAAAATAAACAGAGACAAAAGTATAGGGACGGGTCCTGCACTAGCGGGAGGGAGCTGTGAAGGAGGAAAAGTGTCCACACACTAGAAAGCCCCTTCGCGGGCGGAGACGGCGGGTGGCAGAGTGGGGGAACTTCGGCGCCGCGGAGGAGAGCACAGCAACAGGGATGCGGAGGGCAAAGTGGAGAGATTCCAGCGCAGAGGATCCGGGCCGACCGGCACTCACCAGCTGAGAGGTTTGTCTGCTCGCCTGCCGGGGCAGGCGGGGCTGGGAGCTGAGGCTCCGGCTTCGGTTGGAGTGCCGGGAGAGGACTGGGGTTGGCGGCGTGAACACAGCCTGCAGGGCATTAGTGCACCACAGCTAGCCAGGAGGGAGTCCGGGGAAAAGTCTGGACCTGCCGAAGAGGCAAGAGACTTTTTCTTCCCTCTTTGTTTCCTGGTGCGCGAGGAGAGGGGATTAAGAACGCTGCTTAAGGGAGCTCCAGAGACGGGCGCGAGCCGCGGCTGGGGGTGCAGACCACAGAGACGGACATGAGACGCTAGGGCCGCTGCTGCCGCCACTGAGAAGCCTGAGTGCGAACACGGGTCGCTGTCCACGCCCCCCTTCCGGGGAGCCTGTGCAGCCCACTGCTGCCAGGGTCCCGGGATCCAGGGACGGCTCCCCCAGGAGAGCGCACGGCGTGCCTTGGGCTGGTGCAACGACACGCTGGCCTCTGCGGCCGCAGACCCGCCCCACACCCCGTGACCCTCCCTACCCCCTGGCCTGAGTGAGCCAGAGCCTGCGAATCAGTGGCTCCTTTAACCCCGTCCTGTCTGAGCAAAGAACAGACGCCCTCCAGCGATCTACACACAGAGGCCGGGCCAAATCCAAAGCTGAGACCCTGGGAGCTGTGAGAACAAAGAAGAGAAAGGGAAATCTCTCCCAGCAGCCTCAGAAGCAGCGGATTAAAGCTCCACAATCAACTTAATGTACCCTGCATCTGTGGAATACATGAATAGACAATGAATCATCCCAAATTAAGGAGCCGTGTAGATGAAAGGCTCATGGTGTAAACAACAAATAACACACAAGGGAATCCCCATAAGGTTAACAGCTGATCTCTCAGCAGAAACTCTGCAAGCCAGAAGGGAGTGGCAGGACATATTGAACGTGTTGAAGGAGAAAAACCTGCAACCAAGATTGCTCTACCCAGCAAGGATTTCATTCAGATTTGATGGAGATATTAAAACCTTTAAGGACAAGCAAAAGCTGAGAGAGGTCAGCACCACCAAACCAGCTCTACAACAACTGCTGAAGGAACTTCTCTAGGCAAGAAACACAAAAGAAGGAAAAGACCTACAATAACGAACTCAAAACAATTAAGAACACGGGAATGGGAACACACATATCGATAATTACCTTAAATGTAAATGGACTAAATGCTCCCACCAAAAGACATAGATTGGCTGAATGGATACAAAAACAAGACGCATATATTTCCTGTCTAAAAGAGACCGACTTCAGACCTAGAGACACATACAGACTGAAAGTAAGGGGATGGAAAAAGGTATTTCATGCAAATGGAAACCAAAAGAAAGCTGGAGTAGCAATTCTCATATCAGACAAAATAGACTTTAAAATAAAGACTATTAGAAGAGACAAAGAAGGACACTACATAATGATCAAGGGATTGATCCAAGAAGAAGATATAACAATTGTAAATATTTATGCACCCAACATAGGAGCACCTCAATACATAAGGCAAATACTAACAGCCATAAAAGGGGAAATCGACAGTAACACATTCATAGTA
>NW_020175529.1:1546110-1556136 GCF_003031525.2 Neophocaena asiaeorientalis asiaeorientalis | reverse complement strand
ATGTATATATATATATATATATATATATATATAACTGATTCATTTTGTTGTGAAGCTGAAACTAACATACCATTGTAAGGCAATTATACTCCAATAAAGATGTTAAAATGAGAAAAAAACAAAAACTAATAAGGACCTCATGTATAGTACAGGGAACTCTTCTCAGTACTCTGTAATGATCCACATGGGAAAAGAATTTTAAAAAGAGTGGATATGTGAATATAATTGATTCACTTTGCTGTGCAGCAGAAACTAACACAACATTGTAAATCAACTATACTGCAATAAAAATTTAAAAACACACACACACAAAAATAATTACTTTAGGTTGTTCTAGTTGCAAACATATCATTTCAGATAATATATATTGAAAATGAAATAAAACAATAAAAATATATCATTTTGAAGCTCCTCTGAATGCTCTTCTACCATTTGAGAAAGACTTATCTCCATTTATTCTCACAATAAATCTATTAAGCAGAAACTTTTTAAGCTTTATTTTATAGATGGGTTAAATTGTCCAAGTTTAAAGAGCTAGGAAGTTGTGGTCTATATTTCAAATCCACATATTCTGATTCCAAAACCCCCTTCAAATAACTTCTATATATTGCTATTCAAATATAATATTTTCATTATTAAAGATGACAATAATAATAACACTTGTGAACACACACACACATGTACACATAGCTTATTTTTCTTCAAATTTCTCTGTCTTCCTTTCCTAAGGGACTTTCCATTTCTTTTTCCATTTATGGATTACTCATAGATACACAGATAGGTACATACTCTTCCTATTCATACCCAAGGCTACTTTATTTTAGTATTGAAATAATACAACTGATACACAAAAACAATCAATAGAATGAACATGTAAGTGATACAATTTAAATCATAAAACAAATACTTATGTATTATTCACCCAACAGAAGTTATTATATTGTATATTCCCTATTCTATCCAGCTGCCTCTCACCATTATACAGATAACCAGTTATGGGAATTGTTACTCAACGGAGACTTATGTATTTTTGCATTTTACAATAAATATATGATATACATATGTATTCCTAGATATACATTTTGTATTTCTACAAATATATTTGTCTCATTTGTATTTCTACAAATACATTTGTCTCATTTTGATAGTCAATAAATCAGTTTCATTAAAATATAGTATCATACTCTAGTTATCATTATGTTTCTGAGATTCATTCATGCTGTTTCATGGTTCTTTCATTTTTACTTCTGTGTAATATTCCATCAGGGCAGGGATTAGCAAACTTTTTCTGTAAATAGTCAGATAATAAATTGTTTGGCTTCATAGGGCATATGGTCTCTGTCACAAGTACCCACCATCATACAGAAAAAGCGGCCTTACACAATATATAAACTTAGGAGTGTGGCTGTGTTCCAATAAAATAAAATAGGAGACTTTCCTGCTTCGGCTCATGGTCTATAGTTTGCCAATTCTTGCATTACATGAATATCACCAAACTTAGTTTTCTCTCTTCCTGTCTGTAGACACTTCTGTTGTTTCTAGTTAGCTATTATAAATGATTCTTGCTATGAACATTTTAGCATAAGTTTCCTGGCACAAATATATATGCTTGGAAATGCAGTTCCTAAATTTTAGTCATGCATATTTGTAAAGAGAAAGCCATATTCTTTCCCAGAGGGATTTTTAGCAATTTTCCATTTCACTAGAGTGTATAAAAGTCTCTGTTGATCCGCACCCTTGCCAAAATTTGTAATTGTCCGATTTCTTCATTCACTCCTGTCTAGTGAATATAAAATTGTACCACATTGTGGTGTGAATATTCATTTCCATGATGTTAACAAAAACAGTTCATGTTTTTTATTTATTTGTAGAGACATGTATGTCTTTGTTTCTTTAAAATGATTATAGATGTCCTTTGCCTATTTTTGTACTTATTTTTGTAATTTTTCTTGCTGAGTAAAAATATTCTTGAAAGTGATTCATTTTCCAGTTATGTTTCAAAAATCTTATTCTGATTTGTGGCTTGTCTTTTTCTTTTCCTTATGATGTATTTAAATAAGCAGCTTTTGTTATTTCGGTTTATTCAGGCAATGTCTTTTCGATAGTGCACTTTGTGAAAATACAGTCATGAAGGTAGCCAATACTGGCTTCAAATTTGCTTTTATGTTTAAACCTTTAATCCATCTGGAATTGATATTTTGTGTATTGAGTATTGTAAAGATGCAATTTCAAATTAAATTCCCAGATGGATACCCATCACCATCATCCCACCATCATTTATTTTATAGACACTTCTTTCCCAGCACAAAATGATGCTACTTTGACTATATTGTTTCCATATGTGGTCTTTTTCTAAGCTTATTTTCTGTTCCATTGGTCAATGTTTCTGTCTCTGGCTTAATGCCACAGGGATTTAATTACTAGTTTCAGAAGTGTCATAATCGCTGGGAGGAAAGGGCTTCTTCTAGGAGTGATTTTGTTATGCTTAGTCCTTTTAGAATTATTTTGTCAGTTTCCTCAGATATCCTGCTGGGATTTTGATTAAAATTCTATGAAATCCATGAGTTAGTTTTTGAAGAAATAATACTTTTAAAATAGTGACATTGGTAAAAATTTTTCCAAGCGTGTTTTAAATTTTTCCATAAGTATCTTGTACAACTTTGGTTAGATTTATTCCTAGGTATCTTTTTTTCCTCTAGGTACCTTAAATTTATGATTTGCTTTGTAAATTATTACTTTAAAAATTATATTTTACTTTGTTTCTAGAATACAGAAATACAAAGATCTCATTAATTCTCTACCAATGAAATGTTTGCAATTTTCTTTATAGAAGTCAAAGCTTCTTATCTCATATTCATATTTTTTTGTGTCTTATTGCACTGACTGGGACATTCACAAAGATGTTGAAGAGAACGGGCTTCCAAGTGGGTTCCAAATCCTGTTGCTGTTTATTAAGACAATGGTTAATGATCATCAATAGGAATAATGTTGACTATGTGTTTTGAATAGATTCCTTTATCAAGTTAAAGAGTTTTCTTCTTACTCCTATTATTTAAAATTTTATTTTAAAGACATAATTAGATGTAGAATTTTGTAAAATGTTTTACCCCATTTATTGAAATGATCATATTAAACTCTGTATATTAGTACAAAATTACTTTTATAGACTATATAATATTAAACCATCCATGCATTTCTTGTGTAGAGCTAATTTGGTCACAATATATTATTTTCTTCTTAATATACTGATAGATCTTATTTGCTAAAATTTCCTTCAGAATTTGATATCAAAATTCTTCTGGCCTCATAGAATGAGTTGACCTGCACTTTCTCCTCTCTGGAAGGTTGTTTTATATAATTTAAATTGTACATTAAATGTTGTAGAACACACCTGTGACACTATTTAGATCTTCCATTTCTATGTGTGAATATTTTTGAGCACTGATTTATCGTTTGTTGAAAAGATCTAAATAGTTTATACATTTTTCTTGAAAAGATCTGACTATATTTTTCTATTTGTTCTTTTCAGCTAAGTTATCAAAGGTTGTCATTAAATTGTCATATATATTTAATTTTAATATTTTTACAGTCTAATAATCTGTATTTATGTCCCAGTTGTATTTGTAAAATTATTTATTAATGTAATCTCTCTATTTTCTTGCTAATTTACCACAGGGTATTGTTATTTCTACAATAAATAATTTTCTTTGTTAAGTTGCAGTTTCATCTTTTCTGTTTCATGTATTATTGGTTTTATTTTCATATCTTCTGTTCTCTACTCACTTTCAGATAGTCTATTGTTATTTTTCTAACTTCTTACTTTTTTAGAAAAGATTTAAACCTTATTCAGATCTCAGTTTCAAGTTCTCTCAAGTAAGTCTCAGTCTTCCAAAACATTGACTTTTTACTGAATTAGATCCTCTTTCTATATATTCCCATGTTTACCTTGAAAGTAATATGAAACTACTTATTTAACAAATTTATCAATATATAAAATGTTGTGCTATGTAAGAGGACTTTGTATATAAGATATCTTGGATAGAGTTTGCATCATAATTTCAAGAGAAATTATTTGAAAACTAAATATTAGTACTATCCACCTTACACTGCCAATATCATGATCTTTCATAATATTCAACAACACCTGAGGAAATATCATATATTTGTACCTAAGTGTTATGCACTGAAGGTCTGAGTCCTCCTCAAATTCGCATTGAAACCTTAACCCTCAATGTGATGGTATTAGGAGGTGGACGTCTTTGGGAGGTAATTAGATTCAGATCAGTTCATGAGGGTGGAACATTCATGATGGGATTAGTGTCCTTATAAGAAGAGTAAGAGATATCAAGCCTTCATCTACTCTTCCATGTGAGGATACAGTGAGAAGGCAGCTGTCTGTAAGCCAGAAAGAAGACACTTACAAAGAACTATTCTGCAAGCATCTTGATCTTGAACTTCCCAGCCTCCAGAACGGTGAGAAATAAATTTCTATTGTTTAAGCTACTCAGTCTATGGTCTTTTATTGTAACAGCTCAAGTGAAGACACTAGGCATTTTTGTATGGAAACTATTCTACTCTTAACTGATGCCAGACTTTATCCACTAAAAGCCCCTGTGGGTGACCAATGTCATAAAGACTTCCATATGTAACATGGGCTCATTGGATGCAGGATAATAAAAAAAAAGGCATCTTAAATACCAGCAAATTTGATTATACACACATGATCTCACTGTTATTTATTGATGATTAAAGACAAATTTGCTCTGGAAAAAAAATGCTTCCTTCTTTCAGTAGCTTAGTGGAGAGCTACTAGCTCAACAGATCTGAGCCTAAAGCAGCGCAGCCTATAGGATTTCAGAGGCCTCCCTTTCTTACAGGGATAATTCTCCAACCAGAGTGCATCTGTTGTTACATAATCACAGAGATCCCTATCCACCATCAGTACAGAAACTCAACTTACAATTTGGTCATGGTATACACATGGTATACAATTTAAATTTTCCCATCTTAAACTGTGGAAGGTTGAGAGTATGGGCAATTGTGCTCACTCAGTGGCTTTTCTGCGTATCAGTTTTCTCAGACTATATGTAGTGCTGGTGATATATACCCATGACCCCTCTGCAGAATACTTGCAAAAGGAAAATATTTAATGGCATAGATAAATATTTAGAACATGTCTTAATGTGGTAGCTTAATTTAAAATACAATACATTCACGGATGCAGATAGGCATTTATATCTGGATAACTTCATATCAAATATAGTTTTAAAAGTGCTATTTTTTCTTTGTGATTTAGTGTATTTTCCAAATGTTCCTTAGTGAAAACTTAGTGCTTTCTCTGTAATTAAAAAATAAATAAATGTTTTTTAATAACAAATTGTATAGTCAACTAGGCCTAATTTAATATTCTACCTTCTAAAATTCAGTTCTTCAAAACTGATCTGATTCTAGAAGTTTCAAATATTTTGCTAATGGAAAGATATATATCATAATATTTAAATATCCTAATGGATATTTTTACTGGAGTCAGGACTCACCATTTCAGAACCTGAGGACATTTAGCATGTCAGGGCTTCATTCAAGAGAATGAATCTATTTTTCTTTCAAAAACATAAGAATTAATTGGCACTTATTTTATACCATTTCCTAGGGGTCAGGTAATGTCCTGTTCAAACTGCATCAGTGAGTCACATTTCACAATGAGTCTATAGATACTCAAATGCAATAATTTTTGAAACATCTTCACAATTTTTTATGTTCCCATAACCATAATAATACTGATGTTCACTCAATAAAATAGGAGAGAGATGTGAAAGGTTCCAAATGTTTAACTTGCCCTAATACTCTGTGATCAACTTTGCTACATCACAATTTTCAGACATCTAAGTAGGTCATGTCTCTAACTAGGCCCGTGATATGCCCCTGACAAGCACCAACATTTTAAAATTACATAAATTTTATGTAACACATAGAGAAAATATACTTTTAAAAAACTTTACCCATGTATTCACTTGTTCTCAAAATCCCATATGTGACTGCAATCAAAAATGTATTTAGATTGTATTTAAGATATCCTAAGGCATTTAACTCAGATGAGAAGAAACATTAAGTCACTGTGTGATTGCTATTACATAAGACCATGTTTTTTAAGATACACTAGTCATAGAAAGATAAATTCACTGTATATAAAACCATGATTTAAATATATAGGAAGAGGCAGGAATAGAAGTTGCAACAAATTGGAGTAGCCATTTTCATTGCTAAATTTGTTCTAAAGTTCTAAAATTAAGACATTGATTTGTTTTTGTCTGCAGTTCTTATTCAAACATGTCTCCCCTCCAAATAATCATCATACCTTCAGATTTGTATATATAGAGTGTTCACTGGAGGACTACAAAATATTTTTTATATTTGTTAATATGATGAAAATATTACTTTTTGTTGAGTACAATAAATTAGAATAAAAGTAAATGATCATTTTAGTAAGTGGTGGGCAGGTAATTTGCTACTAATATGTTGGTGATTTAACTAAGAATCAGTCATTTAGTCATCTGATATCTTGTGTTCCCAAAAATAACCATGTAACCTTGACTATAAGGCAAAATTACTAGATAACTAGAATGGTTGTAGCCATTAAATAAGAACAGTCAAAACTGGGTTTCTTCTCTCCCGCATTTTAATGTTTACAACTTTCTGTTCTCTTAAGTCTATACCATATATTCCAATTATATTTTCCCGATGTTTCTTTGACTATCTTTCTTTAATACATGAACTCACTAAAAAAGAAATATTCCTCTTTAGAAGAATAATAAAACATAATGACAACACTTATGACTAAGTTATGAAGATAATTTTTCTAACCAATTGAACAAGCAATTATTAACTGTTCCTTATATTCAAAATGACAGAAGAACCACACAGCAACTACAGTGTTTCAAAATATATTCACAATATATAATTCAGTACAAAGGAGAAGAAATAGGTGTATTCCACATTTGATTTATTTTTGGTTTGAGTATTTTTTATTTCTCTTAAAAAATAACCTACAAAGAAAAAGAAAAGAAAGAAATAAACCTAAGGAGCTGGATTTCTGCTCAAATCAACAAAATTTGGCACAAAGATTACAACATATAGTTATTAATTTAAGTCATCCAAAATTGTGGAAATTCTTTTAATTGCTGTTTAATGGGAACTCTTTCAGGTCAGGCCCTAATGGAACAAGATTGTGAAATGTGAGAACAGCTCAGTGAGCACTAAGATTAGGTGATAAGGCTACCACCTCCCCATGCCCTATTATGGTTGGGTCCTGGAGTGTGAGATGGATGGTGAGGCATAGGATGGAGGGTGAGCAGGAAAAAGGTCGTGAAGTAATGGTACTCTATTTTTATGTGGTGGGTTGTGTCCCCCCAAAATTCATATGTTGGAACCTAGTATCTCAGAATGTGACTGTATTTGAAGACAGAGTCTTTAAAGAGGAAATTAAGATAAAATTATGTCACATGGGTGAGCCCTAGTCTAATATGACTGATGTTCTTAGGAGAAGAGGTGATTAGGACACAAACAACACAAAGGAAAAACTATGTGAGGGTACAGTGACAAGGCAACTATCTGCAAGCCAAGGAGAGAAGTCTTGGGAGAAACCATTGGCAACAGAAAGTAGAGCTGCTATGAACACACATAGGTAGTCCTTTTTGGATATATGTTACTTCTGTTTAGTAAATACCATTTGTTCCACATCTTTCCCAGTACTTGATATTTTCACTCTTTAAAATTGTCTTTTAAGTTTTCAATCTTTAAAATGTAATTATTCTAATGGATGTAAATGATATCCATTATAATTTTAATTTCCATTTCTCTGATGATTAAGTATGTTGACCACAATTTATTTACTTTCTTGACATTTGTATATCTCCCTTGATAAACTTTGTGTTCAAGTCTTCTGCTTGTATAAAAAAAAAATCATTGTCTTTTTATTTTTCAACTGTAAGATTTATATTTTCTCAACAGAACTAATTTCAGATACATATATTTCAAATCTTTTCTTCCCTATGTAGCTTTCTTTTCATTTTCTTATGGTGAATTTTGATGAGCAGAAATTTTCCATTTTGATGGTATACAATTTAATTTTTTCTTTTATGATTAGTTCCTTTTGCAACTTCTGTAAGACATCTTTACCTATCATGAGGCTGAGAAAATATTCTCCTCTTATTCTTTTAATTTGTAGATGTGTTAGAGATTTGTTTTTATCTTTAGGTCTATGAAATATCTCAAATTGACTTTGATGTATGTTATGAGATAGGGTTTGAGAGGTTTTATTTCCCTATGTAATTATCTACTTGTTTCAATATAACTTGTTAAAAATTTTTCTTTATCCCATTCCTTTTCCTTAGTCCTTACATACATGCTGAGTCTATTTCTAGATACTCTATTCTCTTCCAATGAACTATTCATCTGTAATTATGCCAATGACATTATCTTGAACACTGTAAGTTTATAGTAATTGTGAAATAAGTTTATAGTAATTAGAAATAGTAAACTAGTAAACTTTCACAATAGTAAACATTGTGAAATAAGTTTATAGTAATTAGAAATAAAATTTATAGTAATTACTAGTATAGGAATTGTGAAATAAGCTAGTGTGAGTACTCCAACTGTTGTCTTTATTTTCTAGATAATTTTGGCATTTCTAGATTATTTTCTCATTTCCCTATAATTCTGTGATCAGCTTGGCAATTTCTACAAAAACAACTATTGAAGTTTAAATGGGGTTGTATGTGCGTGTATGTGTAGCGGTATTTAACTAAAACTATGTACAAATATGTTTAGATGTGGATGTAGAGCTCTCTCTTTATATATATCTAATAAAGACATAACTTTCTTAGATTTTTTGGGGATAATACTGAGTTGTCAGCAACACTGAAGAAGAAAAGAAAGATGTTAATCTTGGATGATAGCAATTTTGATCAGAAGTTGGGCTATTTAAATTTCCTTATTTATAGATCAGAAAACCGAAGGAATCTAGGTTAATTATTCTGTTAGTTTTCTTCTTTCAACTTCTCAAAATAACTTGAGGCTACATCACAGAGGTACATTTCTAGTGTCACAGAGATGGTTAATGGGGGAATATTTCTGTAACCCCATCTGGTGTTCTTTCAATTAGTTACACATGGTATCTCAAGTCCAGGTTGTTGGAATATCATAACTCCAAAATCAATATGACACATTTGGAAAAGAAATCATGATATTCTGATTATGCATTCTACTCCCAGCAAACAGTATGTTCTACTTCTGTCATTCATTGTGTTCTCTGCCTTGAATGCTTTTTTTTCTTGTCCATGTGCCTGAATCATTACACTCCTTCAAGGTCAAGTTTTAAATTCTTAATGAATTTTATTATTTGGCATTTGTTATTGACAGCTTTGTTAGACAATGATTTGTATGCATCTTTTATTTTTAGTAACAAGAGTTCTGTGCACAGTAGGAAAAGAGTAGCATCTTAAAGAATTATAACTCTCACCATATCACCAGCAAAACCTCATATCTGGGTACTTGGAAAATAAATATTGATTAGATAATAGTAACGAGATAATGATGACTAACATTTATGATGTCTTTACTATATCCAGACCATTTTTCTAAATTTCATTTTCACTTTATGACTCAGGTACTTTTATTATGCACATTTTAAAAAATGAGAACACTGTTGAGGTTAAGGGACTAGCTCAGTTCACAACTCTGATAGTGGAGGAGTTGGGGAAAAGCTTTGGCAATCTGACTTCAGGACTGTATGTTTGAACACTAGACTATAGAGCTTTTCATGATAGATATTGAAAATATATCATTTACTTTCAATTTTGGCTAAAAAGTACTTTAATTTTTTTTTTGATATATATTTTTATGTACCTGACTTTTGAATGTCAAAAAAATGGAAATCTCCTTAATTATACTAAAAGCAATAAGATCTCTATGACTAATAATTTTAATTTCTAAATTATTTTATATTTGGAATATATTTTATTTATATAT
>NW_020175529.1:1514895-1545870 GCF_003031525.2 Neophocaena asiaeorientalis asiaeorientalis | reverse complement strand
TATTTATATATAATAAATATATATTATTTTATATTTGGAATATATTTTATTTATATTTGGAATATATTTTATTTTATATTTGGAATATAAAATATTTGGAATATAAAATATTTATATTAATATTTTTAGTATGGGCCTACCCTTAGATGGTTGAGACCATTAGGTCTCTGTTAGGGTTAGAGCTAGGATTAAGTGAAATGTATTTGGATACTTTTAAAGGTTTAAAAAAATATTGCTGCCTTTTTAATGTTGATATTGGTGATTTAGTCATGGTAATAGGTTTGCTGAGTTTTTAAGAATTCATAGCATACACAATGCCACTTTTTTGTTTGTTTATTTTCAGAAGCTTCTGCATATGTATCAAAATACCTTGCCTTCCCTCCAATGAAAATTAGTGAACTGCCAGTCCTTCTGTCTATGGGCAACTCTTCTGCTTGTGCTCAGGATTACATCCCCTCTTGCCTAATCAAAAACATCTCTCCAGGCATTTCTCCTTTCTCTTCCACATCATCATCTTTTTTCTGTTCTCATGAAATTCAGCCTCATCTTATACACATGTTGATTTTTCTTCTAATGTGTCACATCTCTCCTCAAACTTTACAATATCTTCCCATCTGTATTCGTTTCCTGTGGCCGATGTAACAAGTTACCACAAACATGGGTTGTTTTACAAAACACATTTATTCTCTTACAGCCTGCAGGTCAGAAGTCCAAAATTGGTTCACTGGGTTAAAAGCAAGGAGTTAACAAGAGGATCTAGGGCAGTATCCCTTTCCTAGCTTTTTTCAGGCTCTAGAACCACATTCCTTACATTTCTTGGCTTGTAGCCTTTACCTACATCATTAAAGCCAGCAGCATAGCATCTTATTTCAATTGTCACATTGCTTTCCTCCTCTGTGTCAAAAATTCCCCCTGCATCCCTCTTCTAAAAACCCTTGTGATTACATTTAAGGCCAATGTGATAATCTGAAATAATCTCCCCATGTCAAGATCCTTAATTTAATCACATTTGTAAAGTTCCTTTTGCCATATAAAGTAATATTGATAGGTACCAGGGATTAGGACCTTGATATTTGAAGAAAGCGTATGGTATTATTCAGCCGTCTCTCAAATATTAAAGAAAATATCCTTAAAAAACCTGACATTGTCCGACCTCCAACACCTTCTCTGATCTAATGCACTATCACTGAGTCTTTGTCACTGTCGGAGTGCACTGACCTTCAGTGTGCTCCTTTTGCATACCAAATATGCTACTACTTCAGAGCCTTTGCATATGCTATGTCCTCTGATCCGAATGTTCTCCTAGATAACCACTGGGCTAACTCCTTCACTTTCCATTGATCTCTTTCACTATGTTGCACTATCACAGATTTCCCTCACCAAATAAAGGCAGAGTAACATCTTCGCCATCCCCATTATTTCCCTGATTTGACTTTTTGTTTCTTCTATATCATGATCATCCCCCACATATATATATATATTTTGTTTGTCTCTCCCTACTAGACTATAAGCTCCCTGAGGGCAGAAACAATATTAGTATTGCTGCTATGTCTCCAGTGCCTAGAAGAGAGCTCACTTTTTATTTCAATATTTTCAATTTCATAGCTCCTGGAATTGCAATTCAGGTTCCTCATGCAACAAGAAAAATATGGGTGTTATGAATCAACATAACTAAAATAACAGATAAGTAATTTATTTTGAGTCAAGTGGAAGTCCAAAAAATAAAAAAATGGACAATTCACTTTTTTCACTCACAAATCACACCAAATGTTTAGCTTATAATTTATCTCTAGGAAGGGTATGAAAAACATAAAGAAAAATAGTGATTATGTATTAATTACCCAAAAAATTAACTTATGACACAGAACCCTGAAGACCTGAGTATTTTATTGCAATCACCATTTTATTCCAATAGGATTATATATATAATGATAAATTCTGGCTTAATATTCAACATAAACTTTAAAGAAGAAAAAACTTTTGGAATAGTGGCATAATATTTGGATTCAGGTTATTCAGTTTTTGTAAAATCTCTGTCGTTTATTTATTTGACCTCTTTTGCAAAGTACTCTAGGGAAAAAAAAATCTCTTTAAGTTGTTAACCCATTTTCTCATCTAAAAAATGATGATAAAACACATTATTGGTCATGAGATGGAAGTTAAATCTCATACGTGAAATTGATTTGTAAACTGTAAATCTCAACACTAGTAATTTTACTAAAGAAATAACACATTTCTACTCAAAATATTTCTCATAGGTTTATTCAGTTTATTTGTTCAAAAAATAATCTTATTCAAGGACTAATCTGATAAACTTGTAGACATATTAGTAGAGAGAGAGAGACATATACTACACTACAGAGAGAAAAAAAAAAAAGTAGTGTGTTTAGAAAATCTCTCAGATTGAACCAAAGAGGTGGTAACCAATATTATTGATTATTTAGGTGTTTTGCATACTATTATATTACCTTGTATATGTTACCTTTAATCCTAAAAATTTTACAATTTGATAAAAACAATGGAAATTTACAGATGTTAATTTATTTTCTCAAAGACAAAAAGAATTATAGATTATTTCTGGGAGGTTGAGCAAATCAAGTTGTTCAGACCCACAACTTATATTTCTCCCCTCCACCCCCAATTACTAGTTGAGTTTCTTTGTGAAGTGATACTGGTAGTCTAAGTATTTCTATATAACAGCAAATATATCAGTACTTTTTTTTTTTCCTTTTACAGTTCCCAAATACAACTTAGTAATATTAAGTTAATTATGGTCTGGCTATAATTTCTCCAATGTCCATTTTTTACTTACACAAATCCATAGTTCGGGAATATTACACTTTTTCCACATGTTTGTGCAGAAAGAGTCCACAGCAATCCCTTTTATAATTAATTTTGCCTCTGTTCTGCTACAGATGTTATCTCTCTCTCTCATTTCACTCCCCCACTTCAAACTGCAGTAAAATTCTCCATGTGTGCACATCTGTGTGTTTGTGCATGTGTGTGCACACACATGTGAGCTTTTGGGAGGAAGCATTTCTTAAACATAATTAAGTGAGAATAATCATTGATAACCTTTAAAATAACAGAATCTAAGATTAAGTGTTGCTGAAGTGTCAGATGAGACACAGGATAAAGGAAGCTGCACTGAATAGATGTTAGTTGCAGATAAATCCACTCTCCAAAATCTAAATTAAAAAAAAAATTGGAGAAGGATATGATTTAAAACTAATTGTTGAGAACACTAGTGCTTTTGAAAAGCAATAGGTGGGCAATGCTTCTGAAGCCTAAACTCTCAGAATAGAGCAAAGTTTAAACTGTAACAAAGTTTCCTCATCTTTTATTAACCTGGATCTAGGGAGATGCTTTATGATGAGCTTCACAGCATTTTTCAAATATGAGGAGAAAAAACTATTACAATTACTAATATTAATGAAACAATCTCATTTATTATTACTATTCTCATACTATGATTTTTATCATAATTATTAATTCTTGTGTAAAAACACAGAGATATGGTAAATGTACATAGCTCTAAAGGAATTTCTGGGGAAATTCCAGATTATTAATAAGTAATTATTAATAAGTAGTTAATAAGTATTAATAATAAGTAATAACTAGGGTGACAAGAGTAACCATAAGCTTGGTATACCTGGAAGAGTTCCAAGTATACCTGTGGTTCTGGCTTAGTTATTAATAACACCCTCTTTCATTCTCAAAAATGTCATGGTTAGGATGATAAATTATATAGCCATCTTGCCTATAACTCATTAAGAGAAGTACTCTCTGCTACTATTCTCCATTATTTTTATTTTGGCTTGCTTCAGGAGTGAATTATCTTTTTTTATTTCTCTTTTGTAAGGTTATTTTTTCAGAAATATAAAAATACAGTTATTTGAAAATATTGCTTTGAAGCAAATTTATATTCTTTTCTCTTTGAATTGCTACCATAGGACTAACATTACATTTCAGTTTAATAAATAAATAAATACTAAGCTAAATAATTACAATAAAAGTAATTTGGACCAACTTGGTTTAATGTGAAAAATTAAGAAAATGTATTCATATTTTATATTACATATGTAATATCATATATATATATATGTGTGTGTGTGGAGACAGAGAGAGAGGGGGAGACAGAGAAACAGGGACAGAGATAGAGAGAAAAAGGCCAGGGTACAAATATACAAACATACATTCTAGAGAGAGTGTAAAAAATATTGATCTACATCTAAAAACATTTAGTGCTACATCTAAAAACATTTTCTTTTCTTTTTTCTTAATATTAAGAAGGCTCTTGGAATAAACAGCTTCAAAGCACAGCTTGAAATGGATCAGTTGTAAGGAGCAAACTTACAGGGTGGCAAATTTATGTTACCACGCACAAATGTGAATAGGCTTCCAGACAGCTAAAATGTGTCATTTAGAAGGAATGTGTTTCATTTATTCATTGTTTAGAGTGATTGAAATACATTGCTCTCACCCAGCTCCTTGGCAAGTGTTTCAATTAAGTGGGCACAAAATTTATCCTAGTGCAGTGTTCTATTATTCTGCTCTGTAGTACGTAATTGTATGTGACTTTGGACTTGTGGAGGTCTTCCATTATTGGAAAAATAAAATAACACTTCTCTTTTAAGGTAATAAATGTAACTTTTCTCAGTGGAAACATTTGTTTGATAAAGAGCCACTGATGCTGGAAACATAGGACATTTATTTTTATCAATGGATTAGAAAATAAAGGGAAATATATGCAGACTGTAAAATTTGCAATCAGCAAAGTATTAATCTGTGTAAAAAAGAAGCAAAATTACATGGACGATGGTACTATATGATATTTTTGGCATAGAAATGATGTCTCTATATTGGAGATGAATCAAGAGTAGATTAAAGATTATCTAGTATTCACATCTCTCACTGGCCTTGAAGTAGTAAGAATTTAAAGTAAACATAAAAAAATAAATAAATAAAAATATATATAAATAAATAAAGTAAACAAAGATTTATCTTGGGTTCATTCTCCACTGTACTATAACTTAAATATTGTAATACACTCTGATGTCCTGGGAGCTATTTGTACTATGTTGTAAGTTTACTTCTACATTGGATGTTTTCAACTTATTATTTTCCTTAAGTTTCTTATTTTATTAAGGTGAGGAACTTAGAATGATGGAGTAATGCTTAGTCAAATATTTTTTCAAAAATCTAATTTCTATTCTTTTAAAAGACTCATACCTGACAAATACACACATACAGACACACACAGGTAGGTACACACACACATACACATACACACACATACACATACACACACACAGAACGTGAGGGCAGATCATGCAATTTTATATATTAAAATCACTGACTTTTCTAGAACTGCACTATAGAAAGTAGTCAAATAAGATGGTAGAAGAAAAATCTCTATATACTGTGATGAGTGAAAAATTTTGAAATGGCTTGAGAAGGATTCTAGCCATACTGTATTTGTATTTCATTTAATGGAAGCATTTGGTAGCTGCAGTAACTGTGTAGGCATTTTTCAATGAAAGGGCAAGTTAGTGAACATGTTAGTGAACATGCTTGTAGGTTCCTAGTTTATAGGATAGGAGAAACAAAAAAGATGACAGGAGCAGCATTTCTGCCATTCAAGAGAGTAATGGGTCAATACTCATCAATATAAGGGAGATTTGCCAGGAATTATGAATGTTCTAAGGGGATCTTTATAATTCTCTATAAATCCTTACCAAATAAATCTATACTATTTTTCTGCAAGACCTGTGGTAGTTTTCTACAATGCTCTTAAATGTCAATTTAGCATTGGAAACTGCTGTTTCACAGCAGAAATTGAAAGAGACCATCATAGTTATGTTGAGAAAAGTAATAATTTGCAATTCAAGGGAAGTTTAGACTTAAAAAAATAACTAACTTTCTCATGAGGTTTTAATTCAGATATCATTATCAAGGAGAAGAGTGTTCATGCTGCAATAGAATTCAACAGCTTTCTCACTGAGCACTGCTTTCAAGAGTTCCAGCAAATTTATACAATCATTATTCTATCAAAATAAACATTCATTGACTAATTATGCAGTTCAGGACATCGCCCTGAGCTACTTTGCATAGTGAAAAGTCTCCTTCTTTGAAATCTCAAAAATACTTACTTTCCCTCAGACCTTCTGTGCTTATGTCAGGGAGCATTACATTTGATCCTGGCTAAATGTGATAAATTACAGCTGGTAAAAGGCATAAACAGGAATGTATAATGGTTGTTCTCTCATGCCTTTGCAACATTCGAGACATTACTGTTATTACTATATTTCTTGTATTAGCGTCTTAGAAATTTTGGAGTTTCCAAAATGCTTGCCCATTTCCAAGATATTCTGTTCCTTCAGAATGTACTCATACTACAATGCTCAATATCTAGAAAGAAAGTCCCCCTCAGAAAAAATACACATATACATGTATTCATTTATAAACAAATATATGTGTATTTGTTTACAAATAAAATGTGCTCCCACTTTATCACTGAAATTTGTTCCATTGGTAGCACATTTAGATTCAACGAAGCATTGCTGTGAGTGCCTGATGTTTTTAAATGATTCATTTTGAGAACACTGGTATTTATTTGTACATAAAATAAGGTTATTATTTTATAAAATATGTGAAATATATAAAAAGAAGCACATACAACCCAAGTTTTTCTTGAGGGTTTAAAAATTATTTTATAGTGGTGCCAATTGTTAATACCATCCATTGGTAAGGTAAATTAATTCAGCATTTTGTGTCAATTTTTTCTTTATAAATAGGCAGAACAAGTTTTATAATACACTAAATTGGCTTCTCATATCATATTATTTTCCTTGGATGATATTCATAGCATTTTAGCTAACTGTTTTTAACTTTAATAGTTATTAATAGGAAATTCTTTCTTCCTTTTTTTTTTTTTTGCCGTACACGGGCCTCTCTGTTGTGGCCTCTCCCGTGGAGCACAGGCTCCGAACGCGCAGGCTCAGCGGCCATGGCTCACGGGCCCAGCTGCTCCGCGGCATGTGGGATCCTCCCGAACCGGGGCACGAACCCGCATCCCCTGCATCGGCAGGCGGACTCTCAACCACTGCACCACCAGGGAAGCCCATTAAATCAATTATGAATCCTTATGCTATGTTAGTTGAGTCAAATTAAAACACACACACACACACACACACACACGCACACACACACTAAATGATTCAACTCAATACCCTTCAACAACTCAATCCGTTCCACCCATAACACCTGGAAAAGTGTCTGATGTTTTGATGTATCAGGGTATCTATTTCTTCACATTCCTTTTCACTAGCCAGAGCACTTTTGTTCTTGGACATCCAAACCATATACTGAATAATTTAAAATATCTTGAGAACAAGAGTTAACAGATTAAAAAAAAAAACATGGATAAGAAGTTGTGACTGCATTAACTGGAGGCTACATAGAAAAGGCTTGCAGAGGTCATTCTCAGCAATGGAGATTAAACCATGCTCTGAGAGAAAGGAGAAGAGAAGAGGCATGGGGAATAACATGAAAGGCAGACGTATATTTGACGCTAACGAGAAAACTAGAGAACAATTGCCTCATCCACTCATCACTTTCTGCAGTACAGCTCTTCTTCCCATAACAACCAAGTTTTGTTAGCATTCAGTGATAAAACCACTCAAATGAACCTCTATTTATAAAACCACTCAAATGAACTTCTATGTTCAGCAAACAAAGCTTCTAAAACTCATGTGAAGAAAAAAGTGGTAGCTTTTAACCAATAGTCAGGTTTTATTGTAAGCGAGTCATTTTATTGAAATGTGGTTGGTTTTGTATATATATATATATATATATATACATATATATGTATATATATATATATAAAGCAAGAAAAATATATATTCACAAACAAGAAGTAATTGATTTGACAATTTTCTGCATAGTTGAATTATCTATAGCAATGCCTCCTCTACGTTAGTCAGTTATTGAGTGTTGATTCTATTTTCAAACAGTAAATAATTTTGACAATGCTATCTACGGTGAAATGTTGAGATGAATCAATACTTTTCATGGAAAAAAATCTCATTGTTAGCAAAACAAGCCTATTAAACCTAAGGTTATTTCTTACTGCTTTCAACTTTTGAAAAATGCTAACAATGCCAGCTAGACCTTCTTGTAAAATTGGAAACTGGCTGGTTATAGATATATAAGCCAGTGATACTGTGTCAGCACTTTCTAAATCTGTATTGGTGCTTTCATTCCAAGTATAATCAAGGCCAATCCTGTACCAGCCAACACATCTCGGAAATTTTGTACAAAAAAACTTATGGATATATCAATAATGATTTGCTGGTGCCCTTTACAGTACAAAGGATCTCTTAAGAAGCAAAATGTACAGCTGCCTCAGTGACAGTATACTGGATTATTCAATCCAAAGTACCCATTTAAAAAGTGCAATTCTAGACTGAATATATAGACAAAAGAAAGCAGTCATTTATTTGTATACCAATTAATTTATGCATTTTTTGTATTCATGAGTAAGAGACAAGATATCTATCAAATGTCTACTCATTGTAAAGTATTCTTAAAAACAAATTCTCTCACGAAAGCTTTCTAGTCTAGTAGGAAAAATCTTATAAATACATTAAAAATATAATTTATATTAGAAATTTTAAGTTACCTAAGAGGGGTACAGTAAAATAAATAATCACGTTAAGCTAGGTTGTACTGTGGTAACAAAATACTTAAAATCTCAGTTATGTAAAAAAACAAAGACTCTCATGCCCCCTGAGGGCCAGCTGCGAGTTCTATTTTTATTCCAACTCCATGACCCAGGCTGACAGAACAGCTGCTCTTAACACCTGTCTAAGCCTGTCATAGCCAAAGAAAAAGAAAACTGGAAATTATTGAATTGTTGCTAAATAATATGACCCCAAAAAGACAGTCTCTTTCATGAACATTGGACACAAATAGTCACAGAAACTCTCCCAACCATAAGGGGGCAGAAGCAGAAAGTTCAGGCTTGCATGCACTCAGGAGGCAAGTAGAATTAGTGACCAAGCATAAACAACTAAGCAGTAACACAATGACAAGGAGTTGCACTTGATCTGATCTTCAAAGATGAATAAGAATTTAGACATGTGAATTTGGAGAAAAAGTTTTTCCAGACAGGAAGCATATCATGTGTACAGAAGGCACGTTGTGTACAGAAAACTGCTATGAGTGTCATTCAACCAGATACACGTCTGATGTTAAAGGAACATTGCACTGGACACTTGTTAAAAGTGGCAAGGCAGATTTTATTAAAAATTACTGCAGTAGGGGAGAGATTCCTCTATAAACTGAGCTCAGCTCAACTAAGACAAGGTGCCTTGAAGGAAAACATAGGGGGTACAAAACAGGCTATGGGGAAAATGGAAAATTACAGAAGGACAATAAGTGGAAAACTAGTGAAAATAGTTTGGCAATATGGTTTGGGACAATGTACATTTTGTGGTTTGGCAGCATTGCATTTATTTTGAGCAAAAACTCAAAATAAATTGGGGTTGGTGTCATTTTCAGGGGCACAGACTATTGCAGGTGGAAGCCAGGTTAAATTTGTTGAAGTCTCAGCTCAGTGTTTGAACAAATCCTCTGTGCCATGAGGGAATTTATAACTCACTCTGATAGGACTAAAAGACTGCAAAAGGTAAGGATCAGCTCATAAAGTAACGTTGTCTAGCTACTACCTGAAGACTTTTATAAAATTTGGGGTGTGGGAGAGTTGTGGGATCTGAACTTGGATTTAAGAAGGTTGCTATGAAGACTTTAGTATGATGAGTTAGAAGAGAAATAAAACTAGAAGGAGAATGACCAATATGGATGTTAATAAAATCTATGTGAGATTTGAATTCAGAAATGATTGAGATTTTAATTAAGAAATTAATGGAGCATTATCTTGGAAAAACTCACTACTCACTGTTTTCCTTTACTCTCACATGCAACACTTTTGACAGCAGATGTGAAGGGTTTTCCCAACACAGACTAATCCTCCAACACCAGCTGGATGTCCTACAATTTAATTCAGTTCTGACAGTAACCAGTGTTAGTGCAGACTCCACAGGTTAAAAGCCCAGTCCCACAAGACTGGCCCCCTTCAGACATTAATCACAAACAGTAAGTCCTCATCTTATCCACAAGTTCTATCAGACATGGGAAAAAAATTGCATGTTTCCACAATCCCAGACTCAGGTTCAATAATTTGCTATAAAGTAAATCACAGAACACAGGAAAATAGTTTGCTTACAATTGTCAACTTATTAACAGGATATTTCAAAGATACAAATGTACAGCCAAATGAAGAGCCACATAGAGTGAGGTCCAGAAGGCTTCCAAGTGCAGGAGCTTCTGTGCCATGGAGTTGGAGTGTGCCACCCTCTAGGTACACTGGTGTATTCACCAACTGAAGCTTTCCAAACCTTGTACTTTAGGGATATTAATGAAGGCTTCATCACATAGGCATAATCGATTATTAAATCTTTTTCCAGCCCTTTACCCCTCCCTGGAAGAAAGGGGACTGAAAGTTCTAAGCTTTTAATCATAGTTGGTCTTTCTAGTGACTGGCCACTATTCAGAAGCCCACTAAGAGTTACCTCATTAAAACAAAGATGCTCTTATCACCCAGGAAATTCCAAGTGACTTGGGAGCTCTGTGTCAGCAACCCAGGTCAAAGACCAAATATGAGTAGGGACTAGGGGGAGATATTTCTTAATTTGTAACTGGTAAAAAAACACTGAGATATCATGTAATTAAAATGATTATGATTTGGGGGACAAGGGAAAAATCAAGGAGAACTTGAAGTTTTTGAGCCTGTGTAACTGGTAGAAATGTTGGAGTATAAGAACTGAGGAAAAGAGCAAGAGGCTCGGATATGAAAGCCATTGTGTTTTCAATTAACTCTAAACTTTCTGCCTTTACTTATTTCTTTATTATCAGAGCCACCCCATTCGGTTTCCTTGCTCTGTGTGGTGTCACAGAAGAACTGACTTTGATCTTCAAGTTTGCAGACACTGTCTCCAGCTGTACCTCCTCTGTGGCTTCAGCTCCCACTACACAAACCCCTAAGATTCCAGCTGATTCCAGGGGGTGGGTGATCCTATCCCCTAGGCTCTAGTAACAGTGCTTCTTCCCTTAATCTCTCCAACATAGTGGTTATAGTGGCTTCTGTGGTAGGTATGTAATCAGCAGATTGCTTCGTTGTTCCTTGTAGGCTTCTTCACTCTCTCATGAGCTGTGTGAACAATTGATTTCATTTCAGTTTGAAATGACAGACTGCTTTCTGTTTTCCTAGTTGGACTTTGAGAAAAACAACCTCTAAAAATGAAATTGGAGACATAGAGTGTAACAGTGATTCATAATGTGTGTGTGTGTGTGTGTGTGTGTGTGTGTGTGTGTGTGTGTGTGTGTGTGTGTGTGTGTGTGTGTGTGGCAGAGGTGGGAGGAGGAGTGGAATGAATTAGTAGAGGAGATCACAGATCCATACTGGAGCCTGAGGACAGCTATAGACCCCTCCATTAGCTGTGAGAGGAGTCCATAGCTGTTGGTATATGAATAAATATGTATATACATATACATACACAAACAGACTGACACACTCACAGCAGTTTTCAATATAATTTAAATGTCTCACTGAAGTGTGATTCATGGACCTCTACTTAATAATCCTTGAAATTATTAAGAAATGTTTAAATATATTGAAAATAAGTTTGTATTTTATGTTTAAAATATTACAAAATATATATTTCAAAATAATAATATATGTATTATAAATCTTATAGAAATTTAATGTTACTATTATAAGATCATAGAAACATAAAATATCAGCATGTAGAAGGAAAAGTAGAGATCACCCAATCCAACTTCATTTTTCAGAAGGGAAAATGATGTCCACATTTGTGAGAAGTCATGCCATAACTGTTGAGTGGGTCAGTGAATGACAGAGACATAGCTGGGGCCTGGATCTTTAAATTTCCTGGAACATTTCCAGATCAAAATATGGCAGCTAATGGCTTCTTGTTTTAGAAATATACTAGTGCAAAGAGCTCTCTGTTGTCCTGGCAGTTTTGATGGATACACACAAGGACATGAAAGGATCCTTGACATTTTGTAGCCTCTAAGGTCAAGATAACAGTGCACATCTATAACACAATGTCATTTGCTGCTTGCCCGATAGGGAAGAACACTTACTCTTTGCTCTATTTATTTGTCTTCTCAGAGACTGCCTTCTCTCAATGTTGTCTCTTGAGGCACAAAAGTTGCGAAAGAACAACTGGATTGTTGTATCAGGGTGGGTGGTCAAGGGGAGAGAGGAAAAAGAATTGTACAAAAGAGAATAGATTTTGTCATGTGTCCCCTACACAGAATGGAGAAATAAAAATTTATACTGACCTACTGCTGGTTTTATTCCTAATTTATTTAACTCAATAGCTGTGTTAATTACCCAAATTGTTTAAATTTACTTTGTAATTGTGGTATAAAGGACATAACACTGGACCAGATGTTCAAATATGTCGTTGTATTTGAGATTAGTGAGTTGCTTAATCATTCTAGGTTAAATTCATGCTATTACTACCTCTTGACCCCGTCTTATTGGTGAACTCTTAGTCTTTAAAATTCACCTTAACCTTCATCTTGACTAAGATGCATTCCTTGACCTTTCATGCTGAATTATGCTGCCTTCTTTTACGTCCCCACAATACCTTGTGTGCACCCTATTCTTGCACTCATGAAACAGTTCTGTAGTCACCCCCTTTTTGTCTGTTTTCCTTACCATCATGTAAGTAGCATCAGTTCAGGGCTACGTTTTATTCATATCTGCATATCCAACATATTGCATTGTATGTTTCATACAGTGAACTTCAGTAATACATGTTAAATGACTTAACAAAAGGATAAAATTGTAAATGAAGGGCTTTGAGTATAAGAATAGTACAGTCTATTCTGGTTCTTGAATTTTATTATTATTGAACTGAACCTACTATTTACTTTGACAATGTACATTTGTACTGATCCATTTTCTCCCTTTTATATAGGGCCCATCTATGTCTACTACATATAACATGTGCATCACAAGGTATTTCCTTGAAGGCCTTAAATCAATTTCATCAAATATTATTTCAAAATATTCCAGGATATTGTTATATATTTTTGTCATTTTTCTCATTTAGGTTCATCCCATGAAGCATCCTGATCACTGTAGGGGCTAAAATTAATAACAGAGCAAATAACTTTATGTGAAAGGAGGGGCATTCTTCCCACAATGACAAAGGTTTTTTTGTTGGGTGGGCTGTTCTATTTTGTTTTTTAACTTCAAGAATTAATCACAATACTTTGTTTTTGAAAACTCTCTTATCATTTTCTTTTTCAAGACTTCAGTCCTTAATATCAGTCCTAAATTCTGGATCTCCATTTTGTACATACACAAATCTAGCTTGTATCTACTTGTCTGCACCTTCTGTTCTCACTACCATATATCACTGACAAGTATATCTTTCTCTCCTGTTCTCTTCTCTCTCTCTCTCACTTTCTCTCCCTCTCTCTCTCCCTCGCCCTCCCTCCCCTCTCTTCTCTCTGCTCTATCTCTAAAGATCTATCTATCCATCATCTAACCAACTGTCTATCAGCCCACTGTATCAGCAAGTTTTATATCAGCAGATTGAAAATAGTTGAAATAAATATTCCAGAAAGTTCCAAAAAGCAAAACATGAATACACCATGCTTGGGCAACTACTCACATGATATTCACATTGTATTAACAACTGTTTGCATAGCATTTACATTTTGTTAGGTATTATAAGTAATTTAGAGATGACATAAAGTGTATGAGAGGATGTGTGTAACTTATATGCAAATACTATGCCATTTTATTTAAGGGACTTGAGCATCCACGCATTTGCGTGTCCACAAGGTTCCTAATACCAATAACCCATAGATACTGAAGGATGACTGTATATAGACATATAGAGATATTATCTATCTATTTAGAGATTCCTTTGCATCTTGTATATAAGAGAGAGAAAGACAGACACAAAGAGACAGACAAGAGAGAAACAGAAATAGAGACAGAAGTTGAAAACAATATCTCTTTCTATTTTCTATCTCTCATTTTTAGGTAGAAGTGTGCACATATAAATATTGATTCTTTTTTTAACATCTTTATTGGAGTATACTTGTTTTAAAATGGTGTGTTAGTTTCTGCTTTATAACAAAGTGATATTGATTCAAAGGATGTAATAAAGCAGAGGGTATGATGATGATATGTAAAGCAGAAGGTATATCTTTGATAAAAGGTGGATGAGAGAAAAAAAAAAAAAAAGACCCAGAAGGGCTAAATATAGAACATTGGATAGAAGAGAGATCTGCAGATACAATGGCATGAAATTTGGGGGAAGCAATGTATTTCATGACTTTTCTCTTGTGTGCCACTCCCCCATAATGATCTCTCAGAAAGAGAGTTGGGAACATACTGTATTAGAAGCTACATAGCTCAACATCTTGTTGTTCAAGGGGGGGATCATCAAAAACCTCTACTCCAGAAAAAATGTATCAGGTTCCATCACCTTTCCCATGATTTCCTTTTATACTATCTCTGTGGACTTGGGTTCTAGGGGAAAGATGTTAAATATTGAGGAAACTTTTCTACCAGTTCAATCTCCTATTAGAAAATCATTGACACTCACAAAGATGGGAATTCTGGCTTAAGTATGTTATACATTAATTAATTTTATGGGATTTCTGGTCAGCATGGATATTGTGAAATCTATGGAACTTTAAATTATTTATAAACCCTTTACCACAGTCAATGCGTTAATAGGATTTTTTTGTCAAGGTTTCACTAAGTAAACTGAATACAAAGCCATCTGGCTTTCACTTCAGGGGTAAAAGTTGGAGCACTATTAAAGAAAAGTAGGGGCATCAATCTACATACTACAGGTTTTTAATTTTTTTCCTAGGATAAAGCAAGATTTCATTCAGCTTTGTACTGTCAATAAAAATGGAGTTACAATGAATCTGAGCTACTGTATTTTGCCATGACTCTTGGCTAACACTCCAAATAAGGGATTACAAAATGTGGTCTTTTCTTCCAGGAACCCCCAACCTCCAGCACTTCCTGCTTTCTCCCTTGGAATTTAATTTTTTATCCACACTGTTTCCCATGATATTCTATTTTTTTCTGGGACAAAGGGATAAATGATAGTCTTGTAACAGTTTACCCAGCACAACATTAGCTCATAATTGTCTTCAATATATTCATTGAGATATGATCAAGATATTTCCCTTTACTCTAGCTGACTTACTTTCTGCATGTTTGTCCAGATCATCTGAACCCCAAAATTGAGTCTATAACTTCAACATAAGAAATGAAGGACACATTTGTCATTGAGTAAGCCATTAGTTTAGCAAATTCTAATGTATTAGCTATTGGTGCTATCACTGCCTTCAGGGCAGATGAGGTCCCTGAACATTTAAATTTTTATTAGCAGCATATTTATGTGTGATCCTTGTTTTAATCACATAATACTATTGTACATGCATGAAGTACCAACATCATGTAAGACAGTACTCTAAGTACTAGAGGTATATAATATAAAATAAGTACGTGTCCTTTAAGTTGTTAACAAGTGCAAGATTAACAATGTTAACTCTAGTGTATGTTTCTCTCTCTTAGTGACCTTGAATTTCTATATGAATGTTGCCTATTTGTCATTTTTGGAGCCAACTCAAATGAAAAACAATTGCAACTCTAAATAATTACCCATACATGCAGACACAGACTTTTTTTTTTAAATCAAGAAACCATTCCATCATTGTCTTCCATGTTTATGTAAACTGACTAACTACAGGGAAGTTTACAGAGCCTTCTGAGAACAACTAGCCAATCACTTTGATGATCATTTAGGAAATTGTCATGGATAAATTTGGCTGAATAGAATTATTCATCTTATGATATTTATTCCATTGATATCTTCATTGTGTTTCTGCTTTTATCACCTTGTTCTTAAATCACAGTTAAATGGTGATGAACCCACAGCCATACTACTCTTTATGTGTTTCCTTAAAACAGAGAACACATATTTACAATCTTGTAAATATATATTTTAAAATACAGGATCAAAAAAAAAAAAGATCTGGTATTACAATCACTACAAAGCAAATTCATTTGTGTCTGTCAGCTATGCGTCTGCAACAAACCACCCCAAAACTAAGAGGCTTAAAAGGATAAGCATTCTTACGTGCTAATTGTTCAGCTGGGGTTCTACCTCAAACTGCTAATCCACTGGTCCAGCTCTGCTGACCTCTGCTGGCCCCAGTTAGCTTTAGTTCCAGGTCGTGTGTTCAGTTGAGGTCTACTTTAAGTGCCTTTCATTTTTTTGAGACTAATCATGCTACTCAGCTTGTCCTCATGGTAGATGCAGAGTACAAGAGAGAAAGCCCAGTGCATAAGCACATTTCAAGCCTGGGCTTGCATCACATCACATCTGTTGATAGCCCATGGGCCAAAGCAAGTTATAAGTTCAAGCCTAAAGATGAGGAGAAGATAAATACATTCCTCACATGGAAATAGAATGTCAAAGTGTATTCTAATATACAACATAACACATAGTAACCACCTTCCTGAATTCCCCTCAAAAGTTCCCACTAAACCTTAGAGATTTAAATGAATTATAATGTCTAGTATTAAAAAAATTAACCTTTTGACAAAAAGGTCTGTGTATTAATACTATCTATATCACTGACTTTTAGCACAGTGCCTGACATATTAGGCATTCTATAAATATTAACTGGCTGTTCGGATGGGTGGCATGGTGTACGACACATAGATATGTCATCAATGTAATAATGCCCAACTAAAAGAAAGTTACTTTCTTTTAGTTGGGCATTATTATAACAAACAACCAAAAAATGGGTTGTTTTTCCCACAGTTCAAAAAGAAATATATGTACAATTCAGACTCATTGAAAAACAACAATGACAATGATTCCCACTGAATCATCCTACATGGACATCCTCTAATGTATTAACTCTCCTTGAAGGAGTTGCATTAATTATTAAATATTTAATTAGGTTTTCACTAATGGTGTAGACATAATATGAAAATTCACTTTGATTTGAGTTGTCTTTTTAGAATCACTAATCAACTGAGAGGTATGAATAATCCTGTAGGGGATTTAGACTTGAGCATTGAGGGGTTTTTTCTTTTTTTAATAAATCTGGTATCATTAGATGAATATATAGTATGAATTACAGACTGTGAAATCCTATTAAATTGTCCCATATGAGTTAATGTCCAGAGTACCATTTTTGATCAAGGTATAATAACTCATTTCTGAGGACCTTAAGGCGGCAAATTTCATGTTTTAATGAAAGGCCATATCATGAATCCTCTTTACTTCTTCATTGTAAAATGGAGGATCTGTTATTCCCCTTCATTGGGAATAAAAGTAGCTTGAAAAGATAAAAAGATTTGGATTTAAGAACTTGAAAAATTTTGTAATTTTTACTTATTCTTTCAGTGTTTTTATTCATAATTATTAGTAGTAACAAAGCTAAAAATGACTTTGTATCTATGTTCCATTTATTTAGTATTAGCTAAATGGGTTAACTCTGCCAATAACACATCTTTTCCCACAATATGCATGTGTGATTGAGTGCACACACGCACACACACAACACACTACATCCACTTGTCTGTCTTTAATGTTATTTATGTAGTATAAAATCTCCTAAGTTTAGGACCAAAGTCATTGTTCTGACTTCTGTGTCTCTGATGAAACCACAGAAATGATTTCTTCACTGACTCTCCTTTGGAAGAGTCATTATCAGATACTTATGCTTCTCTGTAATGACTGATTGTGTGTCTTTCACTATCTTAAGAAGACCACATAACCCCAACATCAGACACTGTGGTCTGAATCTCGGTCTATGTACCATTCCATCCCAAGGCCTAGCTCAGATTTGTTTAAAACGTGTTTTCTGAAATAGAGCCATAGATTTGATTGGAAAATCTCTTGCAAAATCTCCTTTGATTTTTATTTGAAATGAATTTCTAATTTCTCAGTTGCTTTAGTTATGATTAGGTTTGCAAACATTTTTTTTCCCAAATGGATTTTGAACACACCATAATCAACATTTGTATAACTCTGAATCATATAAATATGTGCACAATTGATAACATATGTACTATGGTAGTTGGGGTAAGTATTCAGCTGTACTATAAAAAAACAATAACAAAATAAAACAGGGACATGAAAAATTTAATAAATTATACAGATACTTTATTTATAATCCATATAATTTTCTTTATTTTATCTGGATAACTTTCTTTTTATCTATCAAATGATGAGATTAAGAAAGATAATTTTAAAAACTTCTCTCCACTTCCTAGAAAAATATAGTAGAAGTTTAAAAATCTATACAGACACATGCCACGTAGCAACTAAGCCCGTGAGCCACAATTACTGAAGCCCGTGCGCCTAGAGCCCGTGCTCCGCAACAAGAGAAGCCACTGCAATGAGAAGCCTGAGCACCGCAACAAAGAGTAGCCCTCACTCATGGCAACTAGAGAAAGCCCACGCACAGCAACGAAGACCAAAAGCAGCCAAAAAAAGAAAAAAAGAACTGGACACTGACTTCACCATTAAGTTTGCACTGGATTATTGTACAGTTTGGGCTTGTCCTAAACCTGTTTTGTTCCATCCAAAGAAAATCTGATGGTGGCTGATGTTTTGTTTCAGATGCCGCTGTCTAGACCTGTAAGAAAATAGTTTGTTAATAATTGCCATTGGAGTTCAACATAGTTTTATAAATGTCAGAGAGTTACTGGAACACATCTTTTTAAACAGGTGAGGTTTTTAAAATATAATGACTGTGTAATATATAATGTCAAGCTGTGTAACTGAACAGCTACTTTATGTGGTTTAAAGTAAAGCCCAAGAAAGAGAGGGGAACTCTCCAGTGTCACCTAAGCAAACCCTCTCTTTGCTTTTCCTTTAAAGATTATGTTTGCTTAGTTTTAGGGACTTAGGTATTTCATTTTGATAGTTAAATCATAAAAACACAAAGTATTGTATGCCACACTGAAGAAAGCTATGGAAATTTAACTATGGGTATTAATTTATATCCAGAGATGGACAAAGTGGCACAATTAACCAACAACAATTGAAAAATCACATTTAACAGAGAGATCAAGGGATGAAGAAACCACTGGTGCTAAGCCATGGTCTCACTGGGTAAATGAGTTTTTCCTGAACAAATCTGGTTCATAGTATTTATATCTTATATTCACTGCTACCGTGAAATTGGCCTGCATAATGATATTGGGAAGGAATTGGTACAGAGAGACTCTTCGTTCCCGTGTCCCCTGCATCGGCAGGCGGACTCTCAACCACTGCGCCACCAGGGAAGCCCAACTACAGCTATTTTAATGTCTCCAAGAACACTAGAAAATAAAACACAAAGATTATAAGCTTCCTTCAGATGAGCATGTCTTTAGTTCAGTTTAAGAACTGAATAATAAATATGCTTTGGAAGTTAAGCTGTATATTCTGTTGGACAAATTCCATGTAGAAATAGTGTATTTTGTGCTCTAAGTAAATGGCTTGATTTCTTAGTTCTGTTTGTTTATCTGTGCAACAAAATGATCTTTCACATAAAAAAAAGAAAACTTTAAAAAATACTTTAGGTATCAAGGTAAAAATGCCATTGGAAGGTGTTGTTATTATTATTATTTAAATTTCCTACTCTTCTTCACAGAAACACTGAGACATGAAACTCTCAAGTAGATCAAGAGGAAAGTTAAACTATTTAGTTTACTTCTGATAAGGTTACTGTGAACATGAATAGCAACTATGTGCTTAAAAGAATTCTGCAAACTTAAAACATTTTACAAATAAAAAAAAATCTATACAGAATAGTATTTGCATATTTTATAGTCATTTCCTATGTGTTTTTGGTCAGAAGTCGAAATTATTGGCTTAAATGTATGTTGGTTTTCAATGTTCATTAGTTAAAATTGAAGTAAATAAATATTAAAAATAACTACTAAAAACATTTAAATAATAACTATTAAAAACTGAATTTTCCTCCAACTAATTTTATCAGAACAGCAGTTACAGATTCAAAGCTATACTTATAATTTTCTTCTGCATCCTATATAATAATATTTGTAAGCTATCCACCTCTTTGTGTGTATATGTTACTGATATTAAATAATTAACATATTATCTTAGAAGTCACCAGTAAAGATTTAGTTAACAGATCATTATTGAACTTCTTTTTATTTCAAATGTGTGTACTGCACTGTATAAATTTGAAATCTATAATCATAGACGATAGAACAAGCAGATACAGACATGACAAGTTAAGCATACACTATTTTAAGAGGCCTCTATTTTTAAAAGGTATTAAATACTTATTTTCACAGATTGACTTGTTTAGAGGAACCCTTTTAAAATATGTTGTCACAATAATTTTGGAAACAACAATAATTTGTATCATTCTGATTTTAAGTGTATATTCATATATAATTCCCACAGCTATGACAGTAAATTGCTGATGCAAAATCAAACACTTTAAGAATAAAGAAATTAAACTACAGGAAAATTAATTGACTTGCAGTACTTTTTTGCACTGTCATTTTGGCTAAGCCAGGATTGTTTACTAGAATCCCTTAGTATCCTATACGGTACTTTGCTAATTGCCCAAACAAAAATTTTTTTACAAGTTTTGGAAGGTGAAAGTAAAGCAACATTTCTGAAATCTGTTTTTTTAGAGCCTATTAACAGCCAAAGAAGAGATATAGGCAGATTCTAGCTAGTTCTTGCTCTCTTTGGCTCAGATCCTCTTCATCTTCCCAAATGAAAATCTTTCTGACCAAGAACAACTCAGGCCCATCAGATACATAGCAACAGCAGCTTTCCATAATCTTTTTCACCAGGTCTCCTTTGCAGACCCATTTGGACAGCCAAAACTGCCTTGTTCCAAAGGGCTGGTTATGGACTTTTCTCTGATCCTCCAATTCTCCCTTTTAGAAATGTATGACCCCAGCAATATACACAATTTGGGGTTGTTATCACATATTTAACCACTTCTTACATAATACTCATACTTGTTTTAGTTTTCAGATTGAATCTGACCGAGATATAACTTGATGAGATCACACTACTATTAAATGTCAGTATTGAAAATTAAATATAAGATTCTTACTATCACTCAATCTTGAAAGAAAGAGTATTTCAAAAAAGGAGGGGTTGCTAAGATAGGTGTTTAGTAAAAAAGGAGTTAGAGGCAAGGAATAGGAGATTTCAAGAGAGATAGAAGAGAAAAAAATATATAATTTAGAAAGAGAGAATGATTCATGCTTAAGAATGTTTTCTTGGTAGCCAGTGCTGTCTACCAGATGGCTGTTTATGTCAGAAGATACTGATAACACGGAAAACTTTCAAAGTTTCTTGTCCCTGACATTCATTGAAGAAAATAATACCCTCATTTTGTCTGGACATGATAGGTTATATATCCTGTTTTATATATAAAACCACCAAATTTCAGTAGATTAAACAACAAAGATTTATAATTTATTCAAGAAAATATGTATCCAGATGAAAAGCAAGATGAACTGTTCTAAAACTAGCAGCTCAGTGATTCAGAATGAGGAAAGTGCCACCATCTTGGAGCCACATCACATGAGACACTGCTGGTTGTTCCATGCTTTGTTCCAAAACTTATACATGCAAATTCAGCTCACGGCCATTGAACAAAGTTAATCACGTGGCCTATGTAATCTTCAAGTGGATGAATAATGTACTCTTATTTGTGCACAGAAAGGAAGGAAAATGAGATACTGGTGAACACTGAAAATATTCTTTCCATATAGCCTTGTATTTGAAAGTATTGAATTTGACACAGGGCTTTATGGTATTGGGCATATTAAGTAAATTATCTGTTCCCCAGTTTTCTCATTAATAAAAGGGAAGGCAACAATATTCAATTAATAGAACAATTAGGGAGTCCAATGTAGGCATATAGCACTCAATAATATTAGTCATTATCATGGTCATCATCATGATCATCATTCTCTCTATCTCTAGCCCTTGACAACATATATCACTGAGCCTGATAGATTTTGACAAAAGCATAGAATTTTAGAGTTAGAAAGGATTTTACAGATTACCTAATCTGGTCCATTAATTTTATTTGTGAGAATTCAGATGTCCATCAGGTTAAATGACCCACGCAGGCCCAGATCTCCTTAGTGGCAAAACTGGAACCAGACATCTAAGTCCAGTGTCCTTTGTTCTCAAGTTAGGGAAATTATAACTTCCTATCAAGCATGGACTGAAGGTTTCCAACTGTCTTTCCTCTACTGCTAAACCTGTTCCATACTACCTCTTCTCATTTTAATTAATTCATTAATTGATATTTTGTGATTAATTAAAATCTTCCCCAAAAGTGCCAGCTTAATGATTGTATGACCATAGCAGAAATATGTTGATATAGTAAAGCCCTGGTTGCCTGAGCAAATGTATTTTCCAATTTCTAAGAAACAGTCACCCAAGGAAATTTTGCTTACTCTGCTAAAATTTAGGGATTTTAATGGTGGAAAATAAAATGGATTAGTTTACTTACAGTAGTATCTGACTTATAATGATACAAATGATTTTTTGTTCTCCCATTTCCCCCAAAACAGCAAAAAAAAAATAGATGCTATTAGAATTATAGGGGCCAAAAAACCATTACAGAACACAAAATCAACAATATAACTAATATTCCTGCCATTATGGACGTTATCTGTGGAAGAAATTTGTACCATCTGGACATATATGAATAAGACAAAAGGCCAGACAGCAAAAGCACATTAACTTGCTTGATAAGTGGATAAAACATAAAATGCTAAATGCCAAAATGTCAAAATTCCACTTCAAGATTACAAATGCTATTTACAAAAACTTTCAAAAGCATTCTAGGGCTTCCCTGGTGGCACAGTGGTTGAGAGTCCGCCTGCCGATGCAGGGGACTAAAAAAAAAAAAAAAAAAAAAAAAAACATTCTACCATTTTTTTCTATAAAATTGAAACTTTTCTTTTTAGGTAATCACCTACAAATAAATAAGAATTTCATCCAGACTTAGAAAAAGACCGATCAAGAAAGCTATTTGCTATATCCATGGCATGTTGTTGAAAGAACTGAGAAACAAACAGAAAAAAGAGAGAGAGAGATGACACAGTGTGTATGTGCGCATGCATGTGTTTTGGGAGGGGCAGGAAGTTAGAAGGTGGAGTAGACAGGGAACAAAGAGTTTGTTTTTGGTGTTTTAAGCTTAACAGATGGTTAAAAATGCTGACATAAATTTATTTAAATCTACAATGTTTCATCATTACAAAAGAACAGGAATGGAAATGCATCACTTTTTAAGGTTAAAGAAACTGAGATGCTAAATATATAAAAATATGTTATATAAATGAATTGCATTGAAAAACTGTTATCCCTATTAATGTGTATTAAGAATCACAAGTTCAGTTATATTTGTCAATTATTCCTCAGCAAAGTTAAAAATAAAAAGTTAAAAAGTCACAACACACGGTGGTATCTTACAGAACAGAATGGATCTTCAAGCAATGAATTTGAATTGGGGGTATATCCAAGTCAGGAGGCAGAAAAGACTAGTTATGAAACTACTGCAGTTGACCAGGAGAGAATGTAAAGGGCTAAAAAAGATGGATTTATTCAAGAACTATTAAGAAGATAGAACTGAGTGAGCTTATTTACTATTTAAAAGTTGGGCATGAAGTTAAGTGAGAAATATAGATTGACCTCCATTCGGTTCTTTCTGGTGTAACTGAGTCCAAGGAGAATAGAGAAGAGATAAGATAGGGAAATGTACCAAACATAGTAAATCCGGCTTTAGGTATGTTGGGTAATTTGTGCCTGTTTTTAGAAGATATGTGTGGTTTGGGTATGTGAATAGGTACTAGTTTAAACCGTGAGATTTTGATACTATTCCAAAAATGTATGTGAAGAATGATACATAAGAACAGACCATGGGCTTCCCTGGTGTCGCAGTCGTTGAGAGTCCGCCTGCCGATGCAGGGGACACGGGGTTGTGCCCCGGTCCGGGAAGATCCCACATGCCGCGGAGCGGTTGGGCCCGTGAGCCATGGCCTCTGAGCCTGTGCGTCCGGAGCCTGTGCTCCGCAACGGTAGAGGCCACAACAGTGAGAGGCCCGTGTACTGCAACAACAAAAAAAAGAACAGACCATGTTGGGAGACCAGCATTTTAGAAATTGATAAAGGATGGTAAACCCAAATTATTAGAGACTCTTAAAGAATCATAAAAAATATGGAGGAGCCTGGAAAGAATAGTGAATTTGCTAGAGAAAAAGAAAATGGAGTGTATTAGTGGACAAGGGCTGCAAAGTACCACCGAGTAACCTAAACGGCAACAATTTAATATTCAGGAGGCTAGAAGTCTGAGATCTCGGTGTTAGTAGAGCTGGTTCCTTCTGAGGGCTATGAAGAAGAATCTGTTCCACGCGTCTCCCCCTGTTTCTGGTGGTTTTCTGGCAGTCTTTAGCATTCCTTCATGTGAAGAAGCATCACCCCGATCTCTGCATTCATCTTCACATGGCATTCTCACTGTGTCCATGGTTGTCTGTGCTCAAATTTTCCCTTTTTATAAAGACTCAAGTCATATTAGATTAGGGATCACACTAGTCTAACATGACTTCATCTTAACTAATCACATCTGCAACAACCCTCTTCCATGTAAGGTCACATTCTGAGATAGCTGAGTTTAAGACTTCCACATACGAATTTTATAGGGACACAACCGATTCCATAACAGGATTTGAAACAAGGCAGCTGTCTAGTAAAAAAAAAAAAAAAAAAAAAAAAATCAGATCTAAACTACAGTACAGATTAAAAGTGTCTATTAAATATGACCACTAAGAAAGTAATTTTTACTAACCCATATCAATTGGTGATAGAGCAGACACTTGAAATCATTTATCTATTTTAAATGATAAACTAGAGAGAGTGAATTTAAACTCTTATTTAAAAAGACACTTGCATTTGAAGTGAAGGCCAAATATAAAGTAGCACTTAGAAGAGGGACTTTGGTCTCTAAATAAAACATGGGAAAAAGATAGGTGTTTTGATTTTTTATTTAACTTGACCTGCCATGAAGTTTCTTTTGAGAAACAGTCTTGTGGAGGTAGACCTAGCCTACCTGGATCTGTTTCTGGGTGTAACATGGTACAGCAGAATGAGCAAGAGATTTGCAGTCACAAGATCCACTGTGTGGTTCTGGATCTGAAGTCTTTAAACTGTGTAAATTTGAACATGTTTATTGACCTTTCTGAATTTCACTTCTCTTACCTCTAAATCATAGATAATAGTATTCCTGCACCAGAATATTATAAAAATTAAATATGATTATGTTTGCTAAAAGTGCTTTTTATCAATATAGTATATGTTGTATATATATTTTTTATATGTCAACTTCATTTTATTCCAAATATCAAAATTACTTGTGGTAGCTATAAAGTATTTATGAATGTTTAGAAAATGCAGAATTAGACTTCCTCTGATTGCTAGAGCATAGCAAGGATTGTTACAAACCTAATCATTTATCCAAAATACTATACCTTTTTATCTTGAAATACTAAAGGAATGTATTACTATAAAAAAGTTGCTGTATAATGGCATGACAGAAACAAGTCTTAGGAAATCTTTTTGAACAACACTGAAGACACAGAATGTGCAAAACAAGGTGGGTGGTAAAAACAGAAACATTTTTGAATTTAATAAAATAGTACAATTTCATTCTGGCACATGGACACCAGATCTCAGAAAATATTAATAGCTATTATACTCACATTTGTAATTCACTAAAATGTAATTTTATATTATATATTTTATTTTAATCAGAAAACTGTAATAAGAATGATTGATTATATTTGATGTAAGTGAGTAATGAAAATGATGACATACAATAAATGGGAAGCCACAACTCTGTCTCAATCACAAAAGCCCTAGGTATTTAGTTCCCCAAACTGAAATCAGATATGCCATTTAGAGATTAATATTAAATGTTTGAACTTGTGCAGTTTATCCTCTTAATATGCTCTATCTGTCCCAGTACAGTGTACTGAAATATGTCAAATTTATATTCTGGTTACCTACAACACCAGGTTGTCTGATAGACTATAGCACTGCATAATTTAATCCAAATGTTTTATTTCATTAAACTCAACATCTAAGGATATATATTATGCTATATAAAAAGTAACTTGTGTTTTCATTTTGGGGTACATGTTGTAAGAAGAAGAGTGATAATCTATCACATCATATTCCAGAGCATTCTGTGTCCAACATCCCCTTCAGCAATCCACGGGTAGTGTGATTACCCTGGTCACCCACTCTGACTGCCCTGGCAAGCACGTTACATATAAAGAGCATCATCTCAGTGCTTCACATACAAAAGGGAAAACTAAATCTTGTTAATGCTGTGATTAGACATTCACCCTAAACTTGTCATTCTAGCCAGTGACAAAAGTCTCCAGTTGAGTATGCTCTAGAGTTACCAATGTAAACACTCAACTACATCCAGCATCTTCTTTATGTGTACACGTTAGTGATCAAAATGGTCAGGTATACTTCTGCAAGTATGTACACTTACTGAGGAATATTTAAAAGAAGAAGTACCCTCAACTCCTTTATTTTATTGATTGACTATATTTACATCTTATCTCTTTCCCAAAACTGGTGGAGTTTGTTCTGCTTCTACTTTTCCTTTAAATGCAAGGTACTAAGAATTTATTTTCTGGAAAATGGGAAGACTGTAAAGTATATGATAATATAATATAATATAATATAAATAACACAGCATATAAATATAATATAGCATAACATATAACATATACTTGGTGCATGTGTGTGTATGTATATATATGTGGTGAAAATGTTCATGCTGAAATATTTGCTGGTTGTTGAAATATTTGTCATCTACTCATTGTAACTATGGGCATCTGAAGCATGTCATAATTTTACCTATATTTTGTTATCTCTTAAAGTAATGATCAGGACTAACACAATTCTTGACATGCATTAAGTTCAATACACATTTATTCAATGAATAGCATCATCCAAATATATTTAAAATTAAAATATAGTTTACATGTCCCATGTCTAAGCACAGTGCCCCCAAAGGGACCAAAATTAATTTTGACAATCACAGGACATCCTGAGAGCCTTCAGTGTCTAGGACTGAGCTGGAAGTTTCTTTAGAACACACTTCAACTCTTTCACTATAGATTAACTTTGCTTTTGGCATTGGAGAAATATTTTCTCCTCTGTCTGAGCAGCTGACTTACTGAGAGCAAGTGATGTGCAGTAGTGGAAGGTAGGACACAAATGCACACTCCTGGTTCTGAAATTCATTTTTCTTTTCTGTAAGACAAGAGTTGAGAGTGATAAAACTACAGGTTTATAAGACGATTTACACTGATTCTTTATCAAAGGAGATGTGAAAGAGACTCTGCCAGTTAGCTATCGTTCTATGTCCATCGTTTTTTTTCTGGGTAGACATAATAGTTGTATTTGTCTGGGAGCATTCCCCAGCATGCTTTGCAGCTAGATCTGGTGACTAAATTGTAGTCAGTAAAATATAAAATTGTTATCTTGTTCTTTGAGAACAATTTTAAAGGGGTTCCATACCCTTCTTCTCTCTTCTACTTTGCACTTGCCCAGGATGCATTCGCACTGGCTGGAGGAATCAGCATGTTGGAAGAACTTCAGAATGGAAGCCCAACCCCCCAACCCTCTGCCCCTCTCAACAGCAAAGCAACAGGATAGAAAGTTTTGGTTCCTGACCCTGTGCTCTGTGGAGCTGTCATTACAATTTAATCATCCCCACTCTCCAGATAACTAGACTTACCTTATCACATCACTTAAGACTGCTTGGGATAATGACACACACATTCCAAATCAGCTTTATGAGTTCCTTCTTAGTGAGCTACTGTTGGAAAGTGAAATATTCACTTCCCAACTCCTGTCTCCTGACATCGGCTATTTTAAGTGATCACTATCAGATTGGTTACTACTCTTCTCTTTCATTTCCCATATTCTGCTCTGAATGCATGTCCATCCCTTTGACATAATTTTGTCTAATTTTGTAATATCCTAACTGTTCTCTTAACTTCCAGTTCCATCTCCCGTATACAAGGAACATTATCCTGGAAGATACTTCCCTGAAACCTCAATTTCAACAGTCTTTTGGGGTCAAGGGCTGTCTCCCACAGTGAGAACAAGCAATTGTCACCTTAAGAAGCATGGGAACTCCATTGCCACCACACCTTTCTGTTTCAGTCAATAAATAACATTTGCTTCTGATGATGACATAATAACTGTATAAAACACTTTTTTATATAAACGTAATGTAGCTGGTAGCCTAGCTGGGTTCAAAAGAATAGAAAAACAAGAAGACCAGAGGCAACCTTAGCTCTAGGGTCCCCAGAAAGCCTGGATACAGTGGGATACCACAGTACAGCACGAGGCCTGTGGCAAGAACCAAAGAGGAGGCAGAGTTTTGCCCAACTCTTACCTAATTCCAAATAATTCCTCCTGATATTGGACCAACATGGCATGTGTCCTCGTCCACCAAAATCTCATCTCTTTCTGAAATTTTTATGAATGTTTCAGTGCACTGTCACATTAATTATTATGTTCCACTCATTATGGCACTTAAACCTATTATCATCTTGCATTGTTTCAAAATATTGAATGTGTGTGATCACTGTAATTATTTCTGTTTCTCTATTTCAGTTCTGATAGTTATATGTTTTCTCAATCTTCTTCTCTTTCTAAACTGTCTGTCAAGCAAAATTGATCTACTCAATGCTTCATAAAAACTTGTACAATTTGACTTTCAGAAATATTACTTTAAATATTCTATTTGAAGTGTTTTCTCTCTTCTCACTCTGTGTGAATAGTGTTCATCCTTCGAAAGCCAGTCCATGCCAGTGATTTTGAAAGAATCATTCCTCCTCTAGAAGAATACCTGATCTTGTGAGTATGCTCTTTCTCAGAAAGAAATACAGTAATTTCTTTGAAAACTTTTTATATACAGGCTTACCTCACTTTATTGTACTTTACTGCACTTTGCAGATATTTCATTTTTTACAAATTGAAGGTTTGTGGCAAACAATGCACGAAGTAAATCTATCAGCACCATTTTTTCAACAGCATTTGCTCACTCTGAGTCTCTCTGTCACACTTTGGTAATTCCTGTATTACTTCAAACATTTTCATTATTATTACATATATTATGGTGATCTTTGATGCTACTGTTGTAGTTGTTTTGGTGTGCCATGAACCCTGTCATATAAAATGCAAACTTGATTGACAAATGCTGTGTGTGTTCTGACTTCTCCACTGACTGGCTGTTCCCCCATCCCCTCTCCCTTTCCTTGAGCCTCCCTATTCCCTGAGACACAACTATATTAAAATTTGACCAGTTGATAACCCTACAATGGCCTTTAAGTGTTTAAGTGAAAAGAAGAGTAAATTAAAGGGGTACACTTCACTGTTGTCTTATTTTAAGAAATTGCCACGGACAGCCCAACCTTCAGCAACTATCAACAAGGCAAGACCCTCCATCAACAAAAACATTATGACTTGCTGAAGGCTCAGATGATGGTTAGCATTTTTTAGAATTAAAGTATTTTTTAATTAAGGTATATGTGTTAGTTTTTTTAGATATAGTGCTATTGTAAGCTTAATAGACTAAAGTGTAGTATAAACGTAACTTTTTATATGCACTTGAAACCAAAGAAAATCATGTGACTCACTTTATTGCGATATTTGCTTTATTGTGGTGGTCTGGAATTGAACCTGAAATATCTCTGAAGTATACTTGTATAACTTCTTCTATCATTACCTAATTATGTCTCCATGAATCTATTTTCATATCTACCCATATATCACTTAGTTTGTAAAGGCTAAGAAAATTAATTCATGTTGAGGTACCAACTTCACACCTATTAGAACAGCTGTCATTAAAAAGATGGGCAAGGGCTTCTCTGGTGGTGCAGTGGTTGAGAGTCCGCCTGCTGATGCAGGGGACACGGGTTCGTGCTCCGGTCCGGGAAGATCCCACATTACCAAAAAAAAAAAAAAAAAAAGATGGGCAATAACAAGTGTTGGAAAGGATGTGGAGAAACTAGAACCCTCATATGTTTCGGGGGGGGGATGTAAAATAATGAAGCCACTTTGTAAGTCAGTTCAAAAAGTTAAATAAAGAGTTACCGGATGTGAGAACTCCACCAACCCTAAAAGGTCTCTCCCCTAGAATCTCCAGAAAGGAACACAGCCCCGCTAGTACCTTGGATTTAGCCCAGGAAAAGTCCAAGCTACAGAAAGTTTTTCTAGGTTTGACCAATGGGAAGCAGCAGATGCCTATAGGAGGGAACAAGAATGTTATCAACTTGCAAGTCAAGTTCAAGTTAATTCTTGAGGACGGCTTAAAGATGGCGGAAGAGTAAGACGCGGAGATCACCTTCCTCCCCACGGATACACTTTTGTGAAGGTGTACGTGTATGCTTCTTTGTAAGATTTTCTCTGTATAGCTTTGCTTCCAACATTTGTCCTAAGGTTCTATCCGTCCCTTTTTTTTTTTTTTCTAAATATTTTTTAATCAATAACTATATTATACTTTATTTTATTTTTACTGTATCTTCTTTCATTCTGTCTTTTTTCCTTCTTTCCCTCCTTACTTCCTCCCTCCCTCCCTCCCTCCTTCCCTCCTTTATTTCCTTATTTGCTTCTTTCTTCCTTCCTTTCCTCCTTTCCTTCTTTCTTTCCTCATACTTCAACTAATTCTCTCTACTTTTTCTCCCTTTTATTCTGAGCCGTGTGGATGAAAGGCTCTTGGTGCTCCAGC
>NW_020175529.1:1489501-1514719 GCF_003031525.2 Neophocaena asiaeorientalis asiaeorientalis | reverse complement strand
ATTTTTCCCCAAAAAAAATGTAAAAAAAAAAAAAAAAAAAAAAAGAGTTACCATATGATCCAGCAATTTCACTCTAGGAATACGCCCAGGAAAATTTTTAAAATATGTCAAAATATTTGTGTACAAATATTCATAGCAACATTATTCATAATAGCCCCCAAAATGGAAACAATCTAAAGACCATCAACTAATTAATGGATAAATGAAATATGGCATATCCATAGAATAAAATATTATTTGGCCATAAAGAAGAATGAAGTACTGATTCATGCTACAATATTGATAAACCTTTGAACTATTATGCTAAGTGGAAGAAGCCATACACAAAAAGCCACATATTGTATTATTCCTTTTAAATGAAATGTCCAGAATAACTAAGTCAATAGAGACAAAAGTAGATTAGAGATTGCCAGGGGCAATAATCAACTGATATATGGTTGAGTGGAGGATTGGCTGAATTACAAATGATGAAATGAAGGGGTACTTCAAAATGATGCAACCCAATTTTTCTCTTTTTGTTTATTATTTTTGCTGGCCTCCTAAGTGGCATAAACTTTCTTAACAAATAACACCAACTGTAAGTGCTTAGCACTTAGGTAACTGTTGACTGCTGTGCTTACCTAAAGACACATAAAGGATGTGAATGAATCTACACTTAAAAGTGCAAGTTTTCAATCTTTGATCTCAATTTCTCGAAGACATTCCCTGCAGTTGTAGTCAGGGCCTTGGCCGTGTGGCAGTCTTTAAAATTGTATGGATTCAATCAATGAGTTTATTGATGTTGAACAACAGGAAACTGTAAATAGAGGAGGTTGAAGTTGTCAGTTTACTGATAAAATCTTGCATGGGTAAGCAATTGAAATTCTCCTGCAGTCAGCCTTGCAGAGCAATCCTTGGTGAAAGTGTATAATTTCTTTTTTCTCCCAGTTTTCAACTCCAAATAAGTCAAATGCAATGTCTGTGTTTGATCCCTTCAGTTATTCACAAGAAAGAGCCACACACAAAAGCTTGCAAATGATGACTCAACATTAAAACAAAATAAACAAAAAAATACGAGGTCAGGCTATGGCAAAAGTTGCTATTTTAAATATCAAAAGATACAATTTAATACAGGAATATCCTATCCTTTGCTTATAAGGTTACTAAACTGAAACAATTCAGCTCATTCCACAGGAAAACCACATAGCATTCAGATATGAATATACAAAAATATCTGAATCCTTTTTAAGGCTTGAACAAGCTGAATCATCTATAGAAGTAAGTAATGATGTTGGCAAGTGCTGCACTTCTTTCCATTAAAGGCGTTTTTAATTTTCTCATGACAGGTAGCTGAAGTATATTTTAAATTAGTGTGTTATATTTTCTTTCTACTTCGTTTGTAGAGATTTCATATCCTTTCACTCATATCGGTTTTTATTGAACATGCAAATCATTGCAGGGAAATGAGCAAACTGCATTTATTGAGATGGCCAAACTCCCTTAGCCAAGCACTTCCCTTTAGCATAGTTTAATTTAGCATAGTTTAATTTTGTATTGAGAAACAAAGTTGACCTCATGCTTATGTTTTAGAATTAGCATGTATGCAGTTTAGTAAAACAGCAAATATAATTTGTATTATATTATCATAGGCTTTCAAAACTATATCTAAAATAAGTAACTATTTTTATTATTAAGAGATGTTCCAGGGACTTCCCTGATGGCGCAGTGGTTGGGAATCTGCATGCTAATGCAGGGGACACGGGTTCGAGCCCTGGTCTGGGAAGATCCCACATGCCACGGAGCAACTGGGCCCGTAAGCCACAACTACTGAGCCTGCGCGTCTGGAGCCTGTGCTCTGCTCTGCTACAAGAGAGGTTGCGATAGTGAGATGCCCGCGCACCGCAATGAGGAGTGGCCCCTACTTGCCACAACTAGAGAAAACCCTTACACAGAAACGAAGACCCAAAACAGACCATAATTAATTAATTAACTAATTAAAAATAAAAAAGAAGAGATATTCCAACAAGATGTAGTGAAAAAAATGACGTCTAGAACAGACTGTGAAATAAACATTTTAAGGAATAATTAGATCCTTTGTTCCATTCAGGTTCTTGCTTGTGAGTTTTAACTACCATTAACTGAATTTCTATTCAGCATGCTGGGTAGAAAATATTCTAAAATAAATGTTTTGTATAGACACTTTTTTCTCCTGTTACAAAGGAAGAGCAAGGAAACAATACCTCCTGAATTTTTTCTGGTGATTATAATATTTATCAGGAAAGTAGGTAAATTATAAAAATAAATGGCAATAAATATTTGTTTAGTCAGTCTATATTTAAGTAAAGAGTGTTGTCAAGAGGTAATCAAATGTCAGTGGCTTAAAGTCCTGGTTCTTTATTATTTATGTGCTCATGGAAAATTTATTTAATCTTTCTAAACTTTGATATCTTCACCCTGGAAGAAAAGCTAAATTAAATTCTGGGGATAACAGAACCAGTGCTGGAGAATTAAGTAAAAAAGGAAAGAATTTAGTGTCTGACATATAACAGTTTGTCTGCAAATCCTTCTTCCTCCCTTCTTTTTTTCAGTCCTTCCATCCCTCCTTCCCTCCCTCCCTTCTACCCACCCTCTCTTCCTTGCTTCTTTTTTATTCCTTCCTGATTTTAATTATTTAATTTATTAGCTAGCAGGACCATTTTACCACCTCATTAGGCCCTAGTCACCAACAGTTATGGCCATGTCCTTCTACATTATATTAATGTGATAGGCACACATATAGAAGATCACTTTTTATAAAAGTTGTAATTTATCATAGTTTTTTTTAAATCTATTTAATTAATTTATTTATTTTTGGCTGTGTTGGGTCTTCATTGCTGTGCACGGGGTTTCTCTAGTTGCCACGAGTGTGGGCTACTCTTCATTGCGGTGCGTGGGCTTCTCATTGCGGTGGCTTCTCTTGTTGCGGAGCACAGGCTCTAGGTGCACGGGCTTCAGTAGGTGCAGCACGCGGGCTCAGTAGTTGTGGCTCACAGGCTCTAGAGCACAGGCTCAGTAGTTGTAGAGCATGGGGCTTAGTTGCTCTGCAGCATGTGGGATCTTCCCACACCAGGGATCGAACCCGTGTCCCCTGCATCAGCAGGCAGATTCTCAACCACTGCACCACCAGGGAAGCCCTCTGTAATTTATTACAGTTTTGACTTTAAGTTAACTAGCTATTTAATTCAGATTGTCCATCATTTCTTAAAGTCATTGGGAATTCTTTCCAACACTTAAGTGAGATATGTAACCAATGGAATTTTTTCAATTGAATATTGAAATTGAAACTTAGCAATGAAATACAATAGTTTTGTGGACATTTATTAGAATAAATTTTGTAAGATGCCTATTATGTAATGTGCACAATATATATATGTTTTTCCACCTGTCAAAGAACTCTGTAGGCTTTTGAAAAGAGGTCCTCTAATGCATCATGGGTTAAACTGCACTGGTTGCTTGATCCTTATAAAAGCATATTAAGTCATTGCTGTTTATGGCAGCAGTTTTACCAGAAAATCTAACAAATATTAATTGTTGTAGTTAACAAATAATTGATAGATTATATGTTATCACATAACTTAGAATGAATGATTGAATGCAAAATATCCAAGATGGCTACTACTACTCTATTGAAATGTCCATATTGACAGCTACCTTCTATTTACACAATGGTTGCATTTAGCTAAACGTTGTCTTGAAAAATATCATTTTGAAAACTCAAGGCCCTTGGATGCTAGCACCTTTATGCACAATTCATTTTCATAATTCGTGATTCTAGGAGAGTTGCTCCAAGTATAGGTCAGAGAATCTGTTAATCAGAATTTGGGGGCGGGGTGGGAGGAGGCATCACTTTCAGGGGGTTTTCTGTTTCAAAAACACATAGGCTGTTTGCCAACAAGATATTTGTGTTATTTTTGTGTTCGAGTTAACATTTTATTGCTGAATTCCTGATGAAAATGCTTTATTCTTTTTTTTTCTTTTCTTTTCTTTTTTTTTTTTTTTTGCAGTATGTGGGCCTCTCACTGTTGTGGCCTCTCCCGTTGTGGAGCACAGGCTTCGGATGCGCAGGCTCAGCGGCCATGGCTCATGGGCCCAGTCGTTCCACGGCATGTGAGATCTTCCCGGAACGGGGCACGAACCCGTGTCCCCTGCATCGGCTGGCGGACTCTCAACCACTGCACCACCAGGGAAGCCCTGCTTTATTCATTTTAAATGTTTACTGAATGAAGGGAAGGTTAGCACAAGATAGATTGGTTAGACTGAATTCTATATTCTTTTTTGACAAGTGTATGTCCCTTTACTTATGCACAGAGATCAAGAAAAATACTTCAAGACTTTCTAACCAACGGCAAGCAGTTCTCTGATTTGGAGTGTCTTGATTTGCTTTTAATTTGCATTTAGAGCATATTTTATTCTAGCTAGGAAGTAGGATTCTCACATCTGTAAATGGAGTAGTGAAACTGTTTATATGTCCAAAATTGTTACATGTTTGTATTATTGTGTCTGTTGGGGATCTGGAAATAAGTAAGTTTAATAAATTGATTCAATTTTGAGTGTGTTAGAATTTAATGAAACAAATTGTACACAGTGATTCTCAACACTTTAATTAGAAGCTAATTTCAGGTCACTGAATTGTTTTACTTCTATCAGGCCATTACAGAGAGGATAGAATGATATGTTGTAATATTTTGGATACAATTATTTCAGTTTCCACACTAGTTAAAAGGTTTTTCTCCATCTCCACCAAGGACAGAGGGACAGAATCCAGCTGTTTAGGAAATGATACATTTGTTAACCCTCTGTTCTGTTCATAGAATTGCATGATCCTCAGCTTATAAAAAAGGAATTGTAGCTCCTCTTTTTCTCGTGTAGATTAAGCGCAAGTCAGGAGAGAAAATATTAATGCAAACAAGTAGAGGACAAAAGCAGTATGATTTATTAATTACTACAAGACAGTAAAATAAATGTGAAAAAGTACATCAGGTTAACATAAACCTTGAATTGTGAAACAGGTTATAACTATGTAATGAAACTGAACAGTTACAATTGCTCAAATGCTTTGAATTTTTTATCTCAAACCCTTTAACTAGAATGTTCTTCCCTGTGCCCTATTAGCTTGTTACCTATTTTGAAGATATTTCAGAATAACTCCATGTTGCCCTTCTGGAAGTTTCCTCTGAACTACCCAGAAGCAGAATTAAATGTTTCGTCCATTGTGCTCCATTACCACCTAGTACACACCTTTATTACATAACTGCTCAGATGCATTTTCTCTCTCCAATCTGACCATAATTCCATACAAGGCAAAGCTTTGTTCTATTTATTTGGGATTCCCATTACCTTGTACATGTTCCTGCATTTAATTCCTCTATCCAAACCCTCCCATTGTATCTAGACAAAGTATCTTCTCTACACTCTCTCTTTGGGGGAATCTGGTTCTATTTCTTTCCATTGCAGCCTGACACCTCCCTTTACACCATGGACTCCAATTTGATCAGCTCCTCTGAAGTTTGACCTATACTCAACTATCTACCTGGCATCTCTGCTTGAGTGCCATAAGGGAATCTCCACATTTTGTAAACTCATTTCACTTTTTCCATAAGCCATATCCCCTATCTCTCTTGCTGCTTAAGCTTGGATATTAGGAGTCATCCCTGAGTCTTCTCTATTCCTTATTCCTCACATAAAATATATCACCAATTCCTGATAATGATACTTTCAAAATCTATCTCCTTGATCTTCATCAACATGGCCACCACCTAGCATCTTCTAATATCCTTCTCTCTTTTCATTCACTGAATTTCAGTTGCACTGGACTCTTGTGTATTCAAGTTTGTGATTATTACCCATCTTGTTACTTCTGTTCTATTAGAAAAATACAAATTTGAATTCTTGGGCATGGCTAGTTCCTTCGCTTCATTCAGCTCTCAGGTTAATTTTGCTTCTCTAAGGACAGTACTAGGCTGTCCATTCTATATTGGAATCCACTCTCACCCAGATTATTTTCTTACAGAGCATTTGTCTCCTTCTTAGCACCTAAAATCTCATTAATTTGTATCTGTGTCTGCTTTTATTATATAATATTTATTTCCTCATTATAATTTAAGAACCATGAATGCAGTAATCATCTCATCATTATGTAGCAAACATCTAGCAAAAAGCCAAGAACATAGGTGCACCATAAATATTTGTTAAAAAGATGAATACATCGATTGAAAAAATCATCAAGAGAAACACCATAATCAGAAGTATAGAGGATGCTATAATGCCAGCTCTACAGAGGAAAACAAGTGTAGTTCTTTATCATTATATTCCTTTGTCTAAGGGCATTTTGACATGTCATATGTGTTCAATATTTGTTGAATAAATGGAAGAATTTAGAAAGCAATGCTTAAAGTAATTTTGAATGACCTCCTCATTGTTGGGATCTACAATACTTCCAAGATAAATAAAATTGAACTATTTTTCTCTTCCATATACATGAGTAGAGACACTTTACTTTTTACAAAATTTTTGCTCAGTATATGCACTGTATTATCAGTCAGTGAATAAAAGGGGTAACAACAGTTTTTTGGGTCACTGTATAAGATAATGTAATCAAGATAATGAAGAAACCTGAAATAACTTAAAAATCAAGGAGCACAGTAATAAATGGACTAACCATCAGAATGGCTTTTACAGAGAAGAAAAAAAAAGAAAAGAAAAACACTCATATTTAAAACTTTGATCTGTAAGTAACAGAAGCAAAACAAAAATTTCAAAAAAAAATTAAAGTAACATTTGGTGGTATAAAACTTGTATACAGACTGGTTTTCTGTCATTTCATGCAATAGTTATCCAACCATAAAACTTTTAGCATAAGAGTTTTGGCATTTTTTTTTTCTCAAAGTCTATGCTTTAGGCTAACTTCTCCTACTTCACTTATGTTTCTTTCCACTCTCTCCATGAGATGACAGAGACTTCTAAAATAACTGCTGCATTTTGGATAATTCACAATAGAGAAAACAAAAAAGTGAAGATCATAAGGGGCAAAATAATCATCTCTAGTTTGGGTTTTAAGTTTCAAAGAGTAAAACACTCTCAATCTGATTCTATTTTAGAAAGAATGAGAGGAATAAATTTTATATAATTAAATGCCCCTCTAATTCTGTAAGTTTCATAAATAAATATACATAGATTTGAAAGAAATTCACATAAAAGCATGAGTTAAGTAACAACTTTTTAAAGAAAAGCTTAAATTTAATCCTAATGAAGCTACACATATACTAGTGTAATGTTCAGTGAGGATTTCATAAAATAAGTAATTTCTTCTAAAACTTCTGAAAAAGCAAGGGCATTATGTTTCTCTTCATATGTTTAATGATCTTTGTTTTGTGTTATGCTATGATAGACACTTAAGAAAATTCCCTTTTTAGGCCCCAGGAACCCAGATATTACCATGAAATGATTCATTTTCGACTTGGGTAAGAAATGAGATTTGTAAGCAATGATTTGGGGCTATTGTTCATAACAAAGTGCATGAAAGTCTCTTTGTAAAACTATTATTGTATAATAAGTGAATGTTTACTATAGTAAATGGTAAATTTATTATGTAAATTGTTTCATGGAATTCCACATTGGGAAACCTGTAGTCTGTAACATTTAAATAAGATAGCATGATTTTGTTATAGTAGAATAGTTTAAATTTAAGCATAGCCATCCTGTTTCATTTATAAAAGTGTCATTGGGTTTTAATGAACAATTTGAAAGACTGAGAGTAAAAAGTACCTGCATGTTTCTGTTCTGTGAGGGCCCAGCTCCGCTAGAGCAGGGTTTCTGCACCTTGGCATTATTGCCATTTTGGACTGGATTATGTGTACATCTGTGGTGGGGTGGGAGTAGGAGGCAGGGGATGCTGACCTGTACATTTTAGGATATTTAACAGCATCTTGGAGTAGATACCAGTAACATTGCAACCCTGGTATGATAAAAATCTTTCCAGATCTTAGCAAATGTCCCAGAGGAGAAATAGCCCAGTTTGAGACCCACTGCTTTAAAAAAAAATCTCTCATAACCCACCTACCCACTTAAAAGCATAGGCCTTCAGGCCCTCTCTCTTGGAAACCTTGTGGAAACAGATGATGCTTTCATACCAGTGTCATAGCTGTCACCAATCCCAGAAGCCCCTAGTGAAATTGCTGGCTTTGTCTAAAGTAGCAAAGCTGAGCTACTACACTCATGAATTCACTACCAAGCAGTGACCAAACTCTTGTCTTATGGACCCAAGTCAGGAAAACTTTATCCTTTACCTTCTTTCCCCATACTCTAAGGTAGATGGAGGTAGCAACCACCTGGGTTTTATTCAATGTGTGTTTTCTGTTAATAGGCATATTAGAGAAATGAATCTGTTCTTTGGTTCACAAACTGCCCCCCATACATGGAGGGCAAAGAGAGACAGAAGAAAGAGACAAACCACACCAGATTGACAGGTAGCAGCTTTAACAATCAAAGGAACTTACATATGAGGTTTGTCTTAGGCAGCTGCAAGACAAATAGCTTTCTACACCTGCCCACCAGAATCTTAAAAGTTTATATAGAGGCCTTAACTGGATTCAGTCACATGCACTGTCCAGACGGTCTCAGCATCACATTGCTCTCTCAAGGCTGCATCCTTGAAGATGGCTCCAGCTGAAGAAAGATGGTCAGAACTTATATTCCAAGGGCAGGGGAGGGTGAGAGGGGCCTCTGATTGGTGGGTCCATCTCATGGGTCAGCTAAAGTTACATCCTCTTAATGACCTCCAACAGCTTTTTGTTTCCTCTTTGAAGTTAAAAGATTAATATTTACTTAATTCTCTATTTAAGACCCTTGTGTGTTAATAAGTAGTGCTTGTTTACATTTTATAGCTATTTAACAGACCATGGTGATGTGTCCTTCCGTGGGCCAAATGATGTCTGAAAATTGTGATCACATGTCACCATAGGTCCAAAGATGCTGCCCTGGAGAAATAATAAATAGGAACAGTGCAGAATTCCAGCTTCAGATGAGTCAGTCACCTTCAGATGTAGCTGACAGAGGGCAAGGTCAGCGAGCAGGCTAACACACTCTCATGCAACCCCACTACTAAAGAAGCAAACACAGCTCTGGGTCTCTTGAATTTCTAGACAAGTGAAGAAAGCCACGTTGTGGCAGAGGGCATGAGTAGTGAAATTAGTATCTAGATATGATTTGATATTTAATTTGTTAGGGAAAATATATTGAAATAATTTTGTGCAATTCCTGTTTGTTGTTATGTATCAGTTATTTTGTGTTGAATGAAAGAACCACTTGGAAACTTAACAACTTAAAAAGAGAACCATTTATTTAACTCAGTGCTCCATGGGTTGACTATTTGGACGGCACTCAGATGGATGGTTGTTCTACTGATGTTAACTGGACTTCCTCATGCATTTTTGGGTGTTTGCAGGTCAGCCAGCTCCTCTTGTAGGGGATGGCTGGTTAGAAGTTGGGGATAACAGGAGCAACTGGACCACACGTTTCTCATTATCCAACAACCTAGCTTACCCTTGTGTCCATGCAAGAACAGAAGCTGCAAGATGTCTTTGATTCAAAGCTGAAAATATCCATGTTACTTATGTCAGATTCTCTCGGTCAAAGCAAGCCACTGACAAGCCCAGATTCAAGGAATTGAGATACAGATTCTATCCCTTGATAGGAAGTGCTATAAAATGTATTAATCATTTTTGGGGTAATTTTTTGTGGGTGTTCAAATTTTTCCAGTTAAAACAATTAAATTACGTGTTTTTCAGATTTTAAAAAAATCCTTAATTTTAGAAGGAGCTATGGAATATATGATATAGGATTGCACATTGTTTATAAATATTTCTCTTTGAAGAGCAGGAATAGAAAATTGTATTTTATAAAGTGGCAAACCCTGGAAAAGGGTACTGCTTGAGGGAAATTGCAAGCCTTTTTTCTACTTATTTCATTTTCTTCCATTATTCTTCCCACCAAAATTATTGACACTTGAACAACTTATTATGGTATTTTTCTTTTCATGAAATCAAATAAATATTTTATTATGTACTCTTACACAGCTTCATATAATAGTTAACTATAGATTAATTTCCTTTTAGAGGGAATCATTAGTCAATTAATATGCCCAGGATCTTTTAAAAAATGTTTTTGTTTTATATTCAGATAACTAATGTTCTGAGGCTATGTAAACTATGTAATATTCTATCTACCATGCCAACAATTATAAGCACTTTGCTTCTGACTTATTTCCATAGCTTTTAAGATTTAAAAAAAATCCAAATTTTATAATTTAATGTTTGGTATCTGTATAGTTGCAAACATACTAGTCACATGGAGATTTTGCTTATAAGCTTAAAAATGACCAAAATATTTGTATAAAATTATAGACTGAGGATTCATATTAAGTTTACTCTTCTATGATCATATATTACATATTCTTCTCTTGAAGACTGAAGATATGTTTACAAAGATACTATAACTATAAGACTATAGATCAAAGAAGAAAGACTTATGCCACAAAGAAATAGAGCACAGTAGGAAACAAAGGACATGAAGAAGAGACATAAGAAAGACTTAAGCCATTCAAATTTTAACAGCCATAAAAGAGGAAATTGACAGTAACACAATAATAGTGGGGGGCTCTAACACCCCACTTATGCCAATGGACAGATCATCAGACAGAAAATTAATAAGGAAACACAAGCCTTAAATGACACATGGGACCAGATAGACTTAATTGATATTTATAGGACATCCAAAAGCAGCAGAATACATTTTCTTCTCAAGTGCACACAAAAAATTCTCCAGGATAAATCACATCTTGGGTCACAAATCAAGCCTTGGCAAACTTAAGAAAAGTGAAATAGTATAAAGCATTTCTTATGACTCCAATGCTATGAGATTAGAAATCAATTATAGGAAAAATATACTGTAAAAAACATGGATGTTAAACAGTATATTACTAAATAACCAATGGATCACTGAAGAAATCAAAGAGGAAATCAAAAAATACCTAGAGACAAACGATAACAAAAATATGACAATCCTAAATGTATGGAATGGGGCTTCCCTGGTGGCGCAGTGGTTGAGAGTCCGCCTGCTGATGCAGGGGACACAGGTTTGTGCCCCGGTCCAGGAAGATTCCACATGCTGCGGAGTAGCTAGGCCCATGAGCCATGGCCGCTGAGCCTGTGCGTCCGGAGCCTGTGCTCCACAAAGGGAGAGGCCACAACAGTGAGAGGCCCATGTACCACAAAAAAATACAAAAACAAACAAAAAAACAAAACAAAGCAAAATGTATGGGATGCAGTGAAAGAAGTTCTAAGAGGGAAGTTTATACCTTTACAATCCTACCTCAAGAAACAAGAAAAATCTCAAATAAAAAATCTAACCCTACACTTAAAGCAACTAGAGGAAGAAGAACAAACAAAACTTAAATTTTGTAGAAGGAAAGAAATCATAAAAATCAGAGCAAAAATAAATGAAGTAGAGATGAAGAAAACAACAGCAAACATCAATGAAACTAAAAGTTTGTTCTTTGAGAAGATAAACAAAATTGATAAATATTTCATTGGACTCATCAAAAAAAGAGGGAGAGGATTCAAATCAATAAAATTAGAAATGGAAAAGGAGAAGTTACAACAGACACCACAGAAATACAAAGGATCACAAGAGACTACTACAAACGACTACACACCAATAAAGTGGACAACCTAGAAGAACTGGACAAATTCTTTTTTTTTTTTTTTTTTGTGGTATGCACGCCTTTCACTGTTGTGGCATCTCCCATTGCAGATCACAGGCTCCAGATGTGCAGGCTCAGCAGCCATGGCTCACGGGCCCAGCTGCTCCGCGACACACGGGATCCTCCCGGACTGGTGCATGAACCCGCGTCCCCTGCATCAGCAGGTGAACTCTCAACCACTGCACCACCAGGGAAGCCCAGAACTGGACAAAGTTTCAGAAAGTTACGACCTTCCAAGACTGAACCAAGAAGAAATAGAAAATATAAACAGATCAAACACAAGTACTGAAATTGAAACTGTGATTAAAAATCTTTCAACAAACAAAAGTCCAGGACCAGATGGCTTCACAAGTGAATTCTATCAAACATTTAGAGAAGAGTTAACAACTACCTTTCCAAAACACTTCCAAAAAACTGCAAAGGAGGCAGTACTCCCAACCTCATTCTATGAGGCCACCATCACTGTGATGCCAAAACCACACAAAGATATCACAAAAAATGAAAATTACAGGCCAACATCACTGATGAACATAGAGGCAAAAATCCTCAAACAAATACTAGCAAACCGAATCCAACAACACATTTATAGTATCATACACCATGATCAAGTGGGATTTATTCCAGTGATGCAAGGATTTTTCAATATCCACAAATCATCAGTGTGATACACCACATCAGCAAACTGAAGAATAAAAACCATATGATCAACTAAATAGATGGAGAAAAAGCTTTTGACAAAATTCAACACCCATTTATGATAAAGACTCTCCAGAAAGTGGGCATAGAGGGAACCTACCTCAACATAATAAAGGCCATATATGACAAACCCACAGCAAACATCATTCTCAATGGTGAAAAACTGAAAGCATTTCCTCTAAGATCAGGAGCAAGACAAGGATGTCCACTCTCGCCACTATTACTCAGCATAGTTTTGGAAGTCCTAGCCACAGCAATCAGGGAAGAAAAAGAAATAAAACGAATACAAATTGGAAAAGAAGAAGTAAAACTGTCACTGTTTGCAGATGACATGATACTATACATAGGGAATCCTAAAGATGCCACCAGAAAACTACTAGAGCTAATCAATGAATTTGGTAAAGCTGCAGGATACAAAATTAATGCACAGAAATCTCTTGCATTCCTATACACTAATGATGGAAAATCTGGGCGAGAAATTAAGAATACACTCCCATTTACCATTGTAACAAAAAGAATAAAATACCTAGGAATAACCCTACCTAGGGAGACAAAAGACCTGTATGCAGGAAACCATAAGACACTGAGGAAAGGAATTAAAGCTGATATAAACAGATGGAGAGATATACCAGTTCTTGGATTGGAAGAATCAATATTGTGAAAATGACTATATTACCCAAAGCAATCTACAGATTCAATGCAATCCCTATCAAATTACCAATGGCATTTTTTACAGAACTAGAACAAAATTTTTTTTCATTTGTATGGAGACACAAAAGGCCCCGAATAGCCAAAGTGGTCTTGAGGGAAAAAAAACAGAGCTGGAAGAATCAGGTTCCCTGACTTCAGACTATATTACAAAGCTACAGTAATCAAGACAATATGGTACTGGCACAAAAACAGAAATATAGATCAATGGAACAGGATAGAAAGCCCAGAGATAAACCCACGTACATACAGTCACCTTAGTTTTGATAAAGGAGGCAAGAATATACAATGGAGAAAAGACAGCCTCTTCAATAAGTGGTGCTGGGAAAACTGGACAGCTACATGTAAAAGAATGAAATTAGAACACTCCCTAACACCACACACAAAAATAAGCTTTAAGTGGATTAAAGACCTAAATGTAAGGCCAGATATTATGAAACTCAGAGGAAAATATAGGTAGAGCACTCTCTGACATAAATTGCAGTACGATCTCTTTCGATCCACCTCCTAGAGTAATAAAAATTTTAAAAATACACAAATGGGACCTAATTAAACTCAAAAGCTGTTGCACAGCAAAGGAAACCATAAGCAAAATAAAAAGACAACCCTCAGAATGGGAGAAAATATTTGCAAATGAAGCAACTGACAAGGGATTAATCTCCAAAATATACAAACAGCTCATGCAGCTCAATATCAAAAAAAACAAACAACCCATTCAAAAACTTGGTGGAAGATCTAAATAGACATTTCTCCAAAGAAGACATACAGATGATTAAAGAGCACATGAAAAGATGCTCAACATCACTAATTATTAGAGAAATGAAAATCAAAACTACAATGAGGTATCACTTCACACTGGTCAGAATGGTCATCTTCAAATAATCTACAAACAGTGAATGCTGGAGAGGGCATGGAGAAAGGGAACCCTCCTACACTTTTGGTGGGAATGTTAACTGATACAGCCACTGTGGAAAACAGTATGGAGGTTCCGTAAAAAACTAAAATTAGAGCTACCATATGATTCAGCATTCCCACTCCTGGGCATATACCCAGAAAAACATATAATTCAAAAGGATACATGCATCCCAGTGTTCATTGTAACACTATTTACAATAGCCAGGACATGGAAACAACCTAAGTGTCCATCAACAGATGAATGGATAAAGAAGATGTAGTACATATACACAATGGAATATTACTCAGCCATAAAAAAGAATGAAATATTGCCATTTGTGGCAACATGGATAGACCTAGAGATTGTCATACTGAGTGAAGTATGTCAGACAGAGAAAGCCAAATACCATATGATATCGCATGTGTGCAATCTAAAAAATGGGTACAAATGAATTTATCTACAAAACAGAAATAGAGTTACAGATGTAGAAAACAAACTATGGTTACCAAGGGATAAGGGGGGGAGGGATAAACTGGGACATTTGGATGAACATATACACACTACTACATATTAAATATATAACTAATAAGGACCTACTGTATAGTACAGGGAACTCAATACTTTGTAATGGCATATATGGGAAAAGAATCTAAAAAAGAGTGGATATATGTATATGTATAACTGACTCACTTTGCTGTACACCTGAAACTAACACAATGTTGGAAATCAACTAGACTTCAATAAAAATTTTTTTTAAATTAAAGACTTAAGCCATGAAATAAAAAAGAACAGTAGAAAAGAGGGTGAGGAAGGAAATGATATAGGGTAGTAAAAAAAATAACAAAAAAGCAATGTATATATTTTCTTTCTTTTTTTTTCATAATTTTATTTGCTTTTACTCTTTCCAGAGTAAGCTGCACAATAAAAGAAATTCCTATCCAATTCCTGAATCCTCAAGAATATTTTGAAAGTAGCCATGGTTTAAATTGGGGAGGGCAGCAACATGATTCGGTTGCCTAGAGCTCAGATCTGGTCGTACCCCACATTTACCATCTGAGATGAGTTGGATGAGCCTTCCTGATGCTCATTTTCCTCAAGAGGAAATTAAACATGATAATAGCTTCCTATTAGTGTTGATGTAAAAATGTGTACATTTATTGTTTAGTAAAATATGTACTGAACAGTACAATAGTCCAATAAATGGTAGATATTTTACAAATATATGCTAGCATATTTCTGTAAATTGAAGAACCACCTTCTATTCTGTCTCTGGTATACATAGAATTTTTATATTTGTAGTAAATAAAATATATGTAGATACTTGAAAAGTCAACTTCTTAGATGTTTTCTTTGAGCAAAGTGTGGCTAGATTGTTTAATATTTCAGGGATACCAATAAATTTTGGTTGCATTTTGCTGATATTTATGTTTTTTGACAAAATCCAGAGTTTAAAAATGTTAGTGTAAAGTTGATTCATCAAAGAAATTAATTAAAGGGCTTGACATTATTACTGATAGCAATGCAAACTTTAATTTTATGACTAAAATAGTATTTTTTAAATAATTTCTCTTACAACATGGTGAAGGACATGAAGCCAAGAGTTGTAATGTATAGAGCTATTAAGAATACATCACATGGGTTGACATACATCTCTAATTTTAATAGCATCTAATTCAGCAAAGAATGAATTATATTATCAATTTGGTACATTTTTAATAAAATGTTTTAAGAAGAAACAACTGGGCATCTCTGGTGGCGCAGTGGTTGAGAGTCCGCCTGCCAATGCAGGGGACACGGGTTCGTGCCCCGGTCCGGGAAGATCCTACATACCGTGGAGCGGCTGGGCCCGTGAGCCATGGCCGCTGAGCCTGCACATCCAGAGCCTGTGCTCCGCAACGGGAGAGGCCACAACAGTTAGAGGCCCATGTACCACAAAAAAATAAAAAAATAAAAAATAATAAAAAAAAAGAAACAACTCAGTTTAATTTTTCAGCTCAATCTACATTAATTTTCCAGCTCAGTCTACATTCTCTTCTACCAAACATGCTAAATACTCCTAGAAAGTAACAAATGGTTCTGTACCCTCTCAAATATAGAGACAATAATTAAGGTAAGCCAAGTATTGTGGTAAAGATATAAAAGGTAGGTCACTGACTTTAGAAAATACCTACTCTACTACAGTAATCAGATAACTGTCAGATGATTACAAATCATTGCAATCTATGCTGCTGTGACAAGAATCCCATGCTTTGGTCCTTTTTCCTTCTTTCTCATTTGGATTGGAACTACCTACTTTCCACTCCTTTCTCTCAAAGTTTTCACAATTCAGTTCTCACATTGATTCCTCTGGAAGTCTTTCTCTGAACCCATTAAGTGCTTGGTGTTCCATCTCTGTTCAGACAGGTTAAACTTTTTCATAAAACACAGATATTGTAGTAGTGTGTATATGTGTGTGAGTGTGTGTGTAAAATGTTTTAGAAATGCTCTACTGGCCATCAATTGCAATTATAAGAAAACCTAAAACATTTTTTCATGGCCAACTTAAACCCATATTGTCACTTCTCCCCTGCCCCATAAAGCCCTTCATGATTTTCTTCAATCACAAAAACAATTTTTCTCTTCTATATCTCTCTTTCTTCCTCCCTTTCTCTTCCTCTCCCTCTCTTCCTCTCCCCCATCCTTCCTTCCTTCCTTCCTTCCTTCCTTCTCTTTACCTTCAATCCTTTGAAAACCTCAAGACACTATCCTCTTTGAAATTAAGCTTGAAGCACTCTTCTTCCTGTATCCTGTCATGGCTAACTGTTCATTAGTCACACCACAGCTTAAAATGCAACACCCTAAGAGAAGCCATTTGGAACACTTATTCTAAAGTAGCCATGGAAACTTTCTAACTCTATGCCACTGTTCAATTTTTCCTTCTTTCCTTTTTTTGTGTTCTGAAATTACCTTACCTATTTTCTTTTTTTTTTTAGAGTGTCTCTCTGCCATTTAGAATGTATATGAGTTCTTAGAAGGCAAATTTCACAGCCCTTCGGTATAGAGAAAATGCTTGATGAATACATAATATATACATTGAATGACTAACCTTTCAAATCAATAGATGGCAAATATATTCATATGGGGTGGGGGCGTAGGGAGACTCTCTGACTCACTTCATTCATATTTATTTCTTAAACAAAGAATGGGTGAGTGGTTTATCTCCTGAAACGCACCTAAACCAGTGTTAAATTCCCCTGTGTGCATGGGAAGGAAATTTATTATCACTTCACTGAATGGCTCACTCAAATATCCTTTTATCCTGAAAATGTTAGGTAGCCGCTATGCTACTCAAAGAAAGAGTGACAGAGAAAACTGCTCACCACTTGGTTTATTGTCTTCCAAGTCAGTTATATTTTTCAATTTAAATCTGAGAGATAATCAATACACTGGGATGCATTCCCGGTGTGTTTTTAAGACAGCAAACTGCAAGTGTAATATGATCTGAGGTTGAAAATAAACGTGTGTGGGGAGGTGTCAGTGAATTTCAGTAACATCACTGAGAAGAAGAGGAATTCTGAAAGCGGGGAATGCAGCTTTTTTCAGTAAGGGCATTCTAATCTTTAGCCAGTTTCTGCTTTTCTCTCTTCCAAAAATTTTAAAGGATCTTATCAAATAATATTTCTCTTTCTTACAGTAATTTCATTTTACTATTTTCCCATGGCTGATTCTACTAGAGCTTGAGCTAACCCACTACAAGGAAATCATTTTGAACACAGACACAGTAAATTACCACAAGGTATGGGTCAAAGTAGTTTCTGAAAAATGTATCTATTTTATTCAGGTAACAACTTATACAGTAGGAGAATTGGATTAATTTTCTTCAGGCAATAGAAAGCGGCATTTTAGCTACCTTTCAGACAGGATCCAAATAATGAAATTTTATATATGTGTATATATATACATATGTATATATACAATATATATGTATATATAGCCCTGCATTTCTTTTCCTCAAACTTTGTACATAGGCTTTTTATGAAGATTTTTTTCTATGAACTTCATTATATTCTCCCTTTTATTCATTTATCCATAAATAAACGTTCATTATGAAATTACCAAATGCCAGGCACTAATCTATATCACTGAGTTAAGGAGGTCCCTAGCCTCACAGAGCTTACTTTCTATTGGAAATCATTAGCTAGCTTTTAAGAGTAGTCATGATATTCCAGCATTCTTCTTAGTGCTTCGGTGAACACTATGTTAATGTTATTTCTAATTTGAAAGACAAAGATACTAAGCCTCAGAGCATGTAAAGCACACTTTCAAGATCACCAAGCTAGTTAAGTGTTAAAAATGAGAAATAAACCCATACAGTTTGCACAAGCCCATGTGTCTAGCTGCCATGCTATTTTGCCCTTTTAGCGTGTACTCTTCCAATACATATATCTATGCTATTCATATGCTTCCTTGTGTTTTTAAATGTTTTAATTGTTAAAATAATAAATAACACAGGGAATTTGGAAAATGGAGAAAATACTCATTAACACCATCTTATAACTATTAATCTCTAAATATTCTTATGTTTCAATCTATAAACACTTGTAATCATAGTACATGAGCAAATCGATCTCCTACCTTTTCCATTTTCCATTTTATTATAATTTTTCCATTATGTTATATACAATTCAAATACATTTTATTATAATTTTTCTATAATGCTACATAGAGTTCATAATCATTATTTTTAAGCTGCTTAAAGGTCCATTGAGTCAATATATCATTATATAATTTATTCATTGACAGATATTTCTTCATTGAAGAAAATAAAAACAGGATTTTATCATATAAAAAAGCACTTTGCAATTTCAATTCAAATTAAATTAAACATAAAATTCTTTGACAACTTTATGGTAGCTAGTTTTCCATGTACTATGATCTGTCTCCAAAAACATACTTCAACAAATACTTCTTGTATCCTACCATTCACCACTCTCTGTGATAGGTCTTAAGGATGTTAAATTGATGGAAAACAGTCTCTAAATGCAAGAAGATCCTAATCCAGTCAGAAGTGACAGAAATCCAAACAGTATGAGATACGAGAAAACATAAAAATGCACCTAGTTTAGAAATGTAGTGTTGATGAAAATGGATGGGATAGAAAGGGCTTCTGAACAAGGTGACATTTACACAGAAATCTGGAAGAGTGGTAGAAATTGTTTAGAATGGTTTATTAGCCTGCTCAGGCTGCTATAACAAAATACCACACACTGTGTGACTTAAACAACAGACACTTATTTTCTTACAGTTCTGGGGCTGGAATTCCAATATCAAGGTGCCAACAGGTTGGTTTCTGGTAGACCTCACTTTCCTTGTAGATGGCCACCTACTCTCCGTGTCCTCACATCGCCTCTTTTTGTGCATGCATGGAAAGAAAGACCAGGTGTCTTTTCTTCTTTTTGTAAGGACACAAGTCCTGTGGGATTATGGTCCTGCCCTAATGACTTAATTTAACTGATTACCTTATAAAGGTCCTGTCTAGGAATACAATTACATTGGGGGTTACGATATCATATGATATCATGAATTTTAGAAAGAATTCAGTTCATAACAGATGAGGAGAAGGGAAAAGATGAGGGATAAGATAGATAAAGTTAGTGAACCATATATTTAAAAAATAATTTTAAAAATTCATGAGGGAGAGACAAGAAACTACTAAAATAACTGCATACTATCTTAGAGGAGATTGTTAAAACTTTCATAAAAATTAACAATCACATTTTGAAAAAGGCACTTAAAACAAGACAGGATATCAATTATTTAACATCATTTCTAGTTTTTAGATTTGCTTCTATCAGGGTCAAATATAAATAATTATCTTACTTGATTAAAAATTCATTCTGAATAATCTGCTCATATTTTTTAAAGGTAATATGAAAACTGTAATCATAAAATGTGAGAGAAGAGAATATAGAGAAAAAAGAAAGAAGGTGGTTAACAAGAAATAGGTACCGGGCTTCCCTGGTGGCGCAGTGGTTGAGAATCCACCAGCCGATGCAGGGGACACGGGTTCGTGCCCTGGTCCGGGAAGATCCCACATGCCATGGAGCGGCTGGACCCGTGAGCCATGGCCGCTGAGCCTGTGTGTCCGGAGCCTGTGCTCCGCAACGGGAGAAGCCACAGCTATCTACAACAGAGGTCTCTAAAGAAAATAAAAACTTTGGTAGGAGCAGGAGATTGGAATAAGAATATGGACCCAGCTTCTTCTTTTGACCAATATTTGGACAAACCCGATCAGATTGATAAAGTGAAAAAGATGACATTTATCTTAAATTTATTATCTAATTACTCTGTACAAATGATTTGAAAGGCTGTCTGTATTTCAATATATGGAATTTCTTACTATATTTAGGGAGTTAGATTTCATAAAAGCTTCCTTTGTGGATTTGCATTATAGGTTAATATGATAGCTAATTATTTTTACATATTCTCAGAATGAAAATGATTTATTAAATACAATTTTAACACTTTGATTTATAAGACAGCTAGAGGTGGTAACCCACAATAAATTAATCTGCTATGAATTATGAAATTATTAATGCAGCTCAACTTAAACATCTGTGATTCACAGAAATTACATGGAATTATTTATCAGTGCCATTGCCCCTTTCTGCCTTACCTAACTACATTTGGTGAATGGGGCTGACATATGTTTGTCATTGCATAGGGAATAGAGTCTGTGCCAAAACATATGGCTCAGGGCTTAAAAGTTAAACTGCATGAATATTTATGAATACACTGTCCAATATACAAAATTTCTAAAATATTTGAATGATTGAGATTTAGTGTTCAAATTGATAGAGTGAAGAAGTGTTGGCTATAAATTTAAAATAAAATGGCTACCATTTCTTAATTGCTAGACTGGGCTAACAGCTTTAACTCCCATATTTAATTTAACTGTTCAAAACATTTTATAAATAAAAATCTGAGGGACTCATGGAAATTCATATTGCTGGTAATTTATGAAGCCATAATTTGAAATCAAGTGTGTCTGATTCAAGATGCCAGGCTCATTTTTCTCATCTGCAAAACTGAAAAAATAGACCATACACTCCTTAGCTAACAAGACAGTTTTGAGGTTCAAATGTAAGAGTAAAAAATTTTTGTAAATTGTAACACCTAAATATTTGTAAAATTACTTCTTTAGTTATGGCTGATTTACTTATCCCATTCACTTTATTACCTATCCAAACAAGAAATACAAATAGGGCTAAGAAGAAGCCAAACGAAAAGCTAGGTAGAGACGTTCTGTTCAGGTATGCCGCCAACTCAGTACCCAAAGCTGTCAAGGTGATAACCCTTTATTCCAACCTATCTAAAATTTCACATTAAAAAACTTGGCCTCGGGTATTTAACAGGGAAAAATGCTCCCAAATGAGTGGAATATAAAGCTCTTTGGATGCCAGATGTTAAATTAACAAACAAAACAAAACAAGATTTCTAGACAAGTCCAATCAACCAATTGATCAATTGATGGTGATGCCATAGCTCCTTGTCATGGTTTAGAACAAAGAAGATTGCTGGTAGTGTGCTGTGGGAAAGGCAAGGCTTGTATTTATTGAAATCAATGGATTAGGAGAGTTGATGTGCAAATAATCTCTATTTTACTTGTCTTTTTATACCTTAATCCAACTGGCTTGAGTCAAAGAAGAATACTTTGAAGTTTTAGTGTTCTTCCCCCTCCTTTCCTAATGTAACTTCAACCAAACTAACAATTAAACCATAGTCTCAGATCAGAGCCAGGTCAGCTGAGAATCTTTTAGGTCAAAACTCAAGTCAAAAAGTCTATCTGGAGTTGAAGACAGCCAGATAAGACAAATATCATCCCTATTCCCCATCAAATCTGGAACCAACTTCCAAATACGCCCAGGATTCAGAGAAAAGCAAATGCAAGTGGTAGCTTTATTATGGAGAAACACAGAATCAAAGGATATTTTGTAAAGCTATGGACTCAACGTGCTTCATGGTACAGTAATAAGAAAGTATGTACCTGGTAACTGGTTATCATGGATAATGAAAGACACATCTAGAGGAGTGGGACCGTTACTTCCTTATTAACTATACGACCAAGAACTATGTGCCCTCTACAGGCAGCCATAACTGAGAGAAAGTAAGAAAATGGGTTGAGCTCTGCACATCTAAGTCCTGACCCCAAATTACTGATAAGGTTATTCATTTTCCTTGTAAGGAGTGATTGAGAGGCTAGAGATAGAACAAAAGTGTATGCTAATTGATGTTTCTTCATAAGGAACACATGGAAGAAGAAGAATGGAGACACACATAAACACTACACTAAGATTAAGTGTCCAAAAATCTTTTAACTGTTTCCTGTATGTACCCAGAGAAGTATTCCAATTTCTCATAATACATGGGATCAGCCTCTAAAATAAGATTCTGATAATCTCCTCAAACTGTGCCCACTTTCCTTCCCAAATTACAGAAGAGCCCCAAGCCAGGAAAGGGATATTTTGAAAGTGAAGCAAAAATAACCTCAGCCAGAACTAGGAGCAAAGAAAATGGGACCTTTACATCTAAGCTAACCACCTTGCTGAAGTCAGAGTAGAATCATGGTGGCTACATGGCTAATTGTAGAGTGTACAGATGAATATACTTCATAAGTGAACCTCCACTCTCACGTATGAGGTCCATTCATTCTCAAACCTTGAATATATATGTTTCTCTTTTTTGTTAATTCCCTAGGTCTAAAATATTACTCCATGTGTTATGTTACTATGTCATGACAGAAAGAGGGGCAATGATACCCAGGAAGCTGGGCAACAGAGGAAAATAGAGTCACTTGTGAAACTCACCTGACCACGTTTTTTTTACCCTGCACATAAGAAAGTTATCAACCCTCCTTGTAGTCAAAACAAAATGGCCACTGCCTGTGTTACTCTTCATTATTTGTATTGAATATTATATATGATTCATGGAAATAGCAAATAAAAGCTATTTATAACACAAAATGTTAGAAATTTGGTTTCCTAGTTTGATTGCTTTGATATTATGTCATTAATACTGTAAAAAATGTGGCAGGCATATTAAACAGTGGTCTAATTTTCTACGTGAAAGATGTGTATCCTAAGACCCATAAAGCAAAAATGACCCAATCAATTTCATTTGGGTTGATTTCCTATGTTCTTGCCTTCTCGAGGGAAAGAATTCAGTTGAGAGACATAGAGCAGTTTTAAGTAGTGAGAGTTTTATTAAGAAGAAGCAGAAGTATGCTCTTGAGAAAAGATGAGAGTGGGCTGTCTGAAAACTAGAAGCAGCCCCACAATGGGGGTAGGGTTGGGATTTGTTGTTGTTGTTGTTGCGGTACTCGGGCCTTTCACTGTTGTGGCCTCTCCCGTTGCGGAGCACAGGCTCCGGACACGCAGCCTCAGTGGCCACGGCTCACGGGCCCAGTCTCTCCGCGGCATGTGGGATCTTCCCGGACCGGGGCACGAGCCGTGTCCCCTGCATCAGCAGGCGGCTCTCAACCACTGCGCCACCAGGGAAGCCCTTGTAGATACTTTTCATTTGCAGATATTTCGGTTCAGTAGCTCTGCAGTTTGAACTTTAGCCAGCACCCCAGATGACACTGGCCTTGTTCAAGGACCTCTATTATAAAAATTACTAAGGAAATGTCATCCTCTACTTGGGATAAGATTTTACCAAACCTCTGCTTGGTTTGCTCCTTACTGTAATCCTGTAAAGGTCACATTGTTAATGCTGACTCTGCCAAGAGGACTTTTCTGACCACTCATGTCACTCTTTATCACATCTCCTTGTTTAGTTTCTTGATAACTCTTTTCAATAACAGTATTGTTTGTTTTTTCCTGTCATGTTCATGAATGTATCCAGGTGCCCTTAACAATTCCTGATGCATAATGCAAGATCAATAAATATTTGCTAGATAATGAATTAAGGTATCAGATGCTAATTAGACATTCTAATCATTGGATGAGAAATGGATTTATCTCTCTTACTAAAAAACCAAATATATCCATTAAAGGAATCCTACACTCACATAAATGAAAAAACAAAATGGGGACAGGATATCTCCACCAACAAATTTATCACCATCCCCAGGACATTTTTTTGAACCCTTTCAATTTTAACTTTTATAACTAAATATCATATGTAATTATATGATTTGCTTTGCACATTTGCCATTTTATAATTTGTAGCAGATTCTGTCAGTGACTCACCCATAGCCTTTAGAGTTTTCAGTGTGCTCTGACCAACTTCTAACCACCATGTTTGCATCTATGTGCCTGAGATGGAAATCTCAGGCATATAAATGTCTCAATTCCCTTGTCCCTCAAGTAGGAAAATTTTGAAATGTGTTTTACATCATTTCTCAGAGTTAAACTACCATGATAGTTGACTTAGAAAGAAGCCTACTTGGTTCTTCTTTCTCAACATCATTTCCCCACCACTACTGGTGTTTCTCCCCACATCAAATATTTACCCTTGATTATTGCCCCAGGATAGGCTTCTGGGGGAATTGAATCTAAGATATGTAGTCTTTTCCATATTTCCATATAGTCTCTCATCCTTCTTTAACATAATTTATATATAGTAGGTCTTGAATAAATATTTGTTGAATGAATGAAAAAACTTTCATTCTCTTATGTTTTTCTTTCAAAATCTTTTATCAGTTTTTTTTCTATCTTTATGTTTTCTCTATCATCTCCACCTAGTTACCTGTTAGATATCTTTCAAGTCTCAATTACAAATGCTAAACTTCTTTTCAAGCCTCTTCACAACTATGCAGTCTTACCTTTCTTGTAGAGTTCCATGATAATTTACAAATAATATTTGACTGCTCTTAGCATTATACATAGATGTGATTTCCTTGAGCAGCTGTTACGTAGGTTATCATTTCTTTACTTGCATTGTTCCATATGGATTAGAGCACATAACATGCACTTAGGAACAATTTTAAAAAAAAGAATAAATGAAGTATATTTGACATTCTCTATGTTCTAGCTTCTTCCTGATTTCCACATTAATGTCTTCTCAGGGCCTGGATCAATTATTTACTCAAACTTTTACCTGTTTTTTATATTTTTAAATCAGTTTCTTGCCTGTAAGCATCTTCATAGCTGGTTTAGAGTAA
>NW_020175529.1:1422163-1489301 GCF_003031525.2 Neophocaena asiaeorientalis asiaeorientalis | reverse complement strand
TATACTCCTTTCTTTTCCATGTACCCTTCCTCTTTTGAGATTTTCCTTCCATGAGGTATTCTTGGTTACCATTTCTTACCTCCTATTTTGACAGCCCTCCTTCAAAAAAACTTTTTTTTTTTTGATATTTCTCTATGTCCTTTATTTACAAGCTCAACATACCATCCACCATAACATATGAGTGATTGGCTAGGTTGCTGAGTACTAACTGATAACAACTTAAAACTCATACACAAGTTGATGGTTGAATTACAATGAAGTTCTTCAGTGGCTTAACAGGAATTACTGAATACTGGTGGTGGTGTTACTTTTGCTGGTACTTTGTTGCTTTTATTAGTAATTTGATCAAATCATGGAAGAAACAATGCTTGAAAAGTCCTTTAAATCACATAATGAAAGCAGATGTTTGATCCATTTCCATATCAATCTTCCTTCTGCCCTTTAAAATATATATCTAATTCCAACTCACTTTACCAATTTTTCCGAATCTTTCCAATCTCTTCAACATTCTTCTCTGAAGTGTCCCTATATGAAATGCTATCTGGATATCTGTTTTATATTGGTCTAGGACTTATCCATATATCCACTTTCAATTAACATTTCCTATTTATGTTTCCTATGGCTGCTGTGTGATTGTGTCTATAATATATGAAACCACAGAGATCACGGAATTTATATAAATCACAAAACTGTTCAACTAATTATTCTGCAATTAGCAATGCAGAATGAAGAAGTAAGTTCTTAATATTTGCTTGTGGTTGACAATTATGATGATAATGTAATTTTCTGAAAAGGTGACCAGCTTGCTGGGATATTTAGTAATGGAAATAAGACCCATGTGTCTATGGCCTGACGTAATGGACCATATTGTATTCATATCTAACACTATGCAGTAGCCCTCTATAATATAAAAGGTGAATGTAAGGAAATAATTAAACTTTTCTTTTAATATTTAAAGACCTTATGCATGGATTAATGTCTTTGAAAAATGTTTATTAGTGTATTTGTACCTACAATATGTCTCAAAAATGTAGGTAATAATCCACCTCCTGGAACATCACTAAGTACATATCTATGTGTATATATGAATACATTTACTTTCTTTCACATCTGCACATCCACACAAAAAATGACCATTATATGTATTTATAAATTTATATACAAAGCTCCTTTTTTCATGTGGAAACTATCCTAGTAGTACTCTCTTCTTAAAACACATTATGGGGCTTCCCTGGTGGCGCAGTGGCTGAGAGTCTGCCTGCCGATGCAGGGGACATGGGTTTGTGCCCTGGTCTGGGAAGATCCCACATGCCGCAGAGCGGCTGGGCCCATGAGCCATGGCCGCTGAGCCGCTGAGCCTGCGAGTCCGGAGTCTGTGCTCCGCAATGTGAGAGGCCCGCGTACAGAAAAAAAATAAAAAAAAAAAACATTATGCATCTAAGACTATATTACATATATCTATATGTGGGAGCCTAAGAGGTTATTGATCTTTTTTTGAAATAGGACTGTTACTCCATGATCTACTATATCTAGATCCAGACCTTTCTTCCCTACTGTCCTCTGAAGGGGAGAGTGGAGTGTGTATGTTGGAGAGGAGAGGTAGATGAAGATACTAGTAAACCAAAGAATGAAAACTCATCTTTTTGGTTCTTAGAGATGTGATACACAACTTAACCACATTCATCAAAGAAAAACATTTAGGAAGAATTTTAAGTCCTCTATAATTTTGTTTGTTAAAGGTGATATAAAGTGACTTTTTTATTGTTTTATGCTTTTTTGGAAAATGAATTTTCCTCATGGAAGAAGTTTGCCCTGCCTTGGAAAACAGCTTGCCATCAGGCATGTTCCCAGGATATTTACAAGCATGATGCATTAAAGGGAAGAATTTTGTATACCAGGCCTTGGTAAACTCCCTGGGATGAAGCTGGAAAAGGGCTTGATTTGTATCAGATTCTACTTACTAGCAAACAGGGCAGAGCTACTGCATGGTTCCAAATAGGCTTACACTCAACAACATGTTGTTGAGTGTAAGTAAGTCGGCATGCATTTCCTTATGTGATGACTGCAGAACTCAATCTCATTTAAGATTTGATCTCATTAGAAAGAAGTTGTCTCCAGAAGCCATAGAATAATATGTAGTAGAAATATCTTAATCTACAAAAGACTGTTCCCCTTTGAAGTGTATTACTCTATTTAAGCATTAACAAGTTAACTAGGTGCAAGGTGAGACTATAATAAAATCTTAGAACTAAACTCTGGTTCAGAAATATTCAAATGGTAGGAGGGTAAAAGCAATGAATAGACTAAGAAAGAGCAGGGAGAGAATTCTGTTTGGTTGCCAAAGAAGATTGAAATTTACAAGAAGGAGGTAACTACATAGTGTAAAAAACCAGGGCTCCCTTGGTTCTGATACTGTGTTTGACATTTGTAAGTAGTATGACCTTGAGCAAGTAACTTAAATTCTTAATGTCTGTTTCCTTGATTGTAAAATTGAATTAATAATGATACCTACCTTGTGAAATTATCAGGAAGGCTTAATAAGGTAAAATATATAAAATTATTAGAATAGCATACAGACAGTTATACTACAAGTTTTTATATATACTTTTATATATGTTATCATCCTCAAAATCATTATTAAAATTAGGATTAAAAGTGATCATTTTATTCACTTTTGTACATACAACTTCTATTATTACCACATTTCTTTATTTCTTATGTCTATATTCAGTTCAGGCTCTCAAGAGTAAAAACTAAAATTTTGCTATTATTTTAAAGGGTTAACAACACCTTCTCTAGAATGGAGATAACACAGATGAAACAAACTACCTTCATCCTTCCCCCAAAATGACCCACCACAATAATAACCTGTGAGTTATAGAGACTTTGGTAAACCTAAAAACTCACCTTGCTATTTATTTTGATGATATTAAATTAAGATGAAGCTAAGATTCTCTAATCTGGAGATAAAGATGAGATATCCATTAGCACATCTTTGATTGTTGAATCCAAAATATTATTCATTTTGGACATTAGGAAATTTAAATCTTAGGACATTACCTAAGAACGTACAGTTAATAAACTAACATTAAAATGCAAACACTGGTGTGTAGGCTACAAATTGTAAATCTGGTATTAGTAAACACCAAGGACTTCTCTCACAATAATTTGGTAAATTTTTTTCCGAAATGTGGCCAAGGATAGAGCATTTATTAAGACTTAACTGCGATGAGTATCAGAATTATGTGTTTTTGTGAAATCCATTAGTGAAATATAATGAGATAATCTGTAACCACTGATTGAACATTTTCCTCTGTTATTTGATTGTGAATGTGGGGGATGGAAAATAAAAGTTAATACAATTCCAGTCATGTAGAAATGCAATACCATTCAATCTCAATATCCCAAACAAGTCATTGAAAACAGACTGTCATACAGCAAATCACTGATCTGTTCATCTAGTACAATGAGCTTGGCTTTTTGTCACCTTGGCAATTATAACCCTCAAGACCTTGAGAGGGAGATACGCCCATTTTCCTCCCCCCAAAGGCCTGTCTTGGATAGGTTGGTTTAAAATCTCATGTATCTAGAATGAATTGGAGAATATTCAGTAATACTGAAATTATGTAGCAGTTTTAAAAAGAATTTTGCTATCAGAGGAAACATAGCACTAATGAGACAGAAAAAGATAGTAATAAAAAGAATACCTTGCATTTACTTGGCATACATTTTGACTATTTGGATTCTGCTTTTCAAATAGTGGAAGCACAAACTCATGATCACGAGGAAAAAGAATGTTTGTTATCCATTAAAACTACTGTTTTAATTAAGATGCATATAGATTAAATAGCTTTAAGGGGTATATGAGCAATTCCAAATTGAACCATTATTTAACTTTGAAGCCCCATAATTATACTTGGATATTTTTAACATTAAATAATTTCACATATTTTATATTGTTTTTTAAAAAACAGGATTCCACGATAATTACTTTTGTTTATTTTAGTTCAAGTAGGCAATTTATTTGACAAAGTCTTTCAATGACTGTTTAACCTGTACATTTTAAATATACACCTGATTGACAACTGCAAGAAGAGGAAGAAATGGTCACTAACAGGAATTTCCACAATAACATAGCATACCCATATAAAGACGTTTTTAAGAACTGAACATAATTTGTTCTATTTGAAAATCTTTGACATAATTTTTAAAATAATGATTTTATTAATGCGTGATGACAAGGAAGTCTGCATTTATGGTAGTCTTACAATATTCACTTTGATTTAATATCTTTTAAAAATATTTTTTCTATAACATATTTGGTTCATTGACATTGATTCGTATTGCTCATTAGATGATAAAACAAATTAAATTGTAGTTGAGTGCATAAAATATCACTACATGAGGCAAAAATTCTAAAGCAAATGTGTTTAAGCAGTCTGCCATTCTGTAAGATACCCCAATATCTCTGATATTTTGGGTTACCATAACAACATGAAATTTGTATACTACCTAGTATTTAAGAATTTATTTTTATCCTTATTTGCTTTTATATTAAATAATTTTTCTATATTTATCATTATATGTCAAAATAATAAAACTTTTGAGCACCTTAAATAAATGTTATAACAAACTATTACAAATAAATTATTATTATAATAAATTATGTAGTTATTGTTTATGTTGTTATACTAAATTATATAGCTAGTAAAATATATATGTATACAGCTTTCTAATGAATCATTAAAGTGCTATAATAAAAGACACAGATGAAAGCTTTATGGTAAAAGTTTTACTCTTGTAGAATACTTCTTTATTTCTAACATTACAAATAATTCTAATAGTTGACAATAGCCCCTGATATTTAATAATTTAGTCCACACACACACACAAACACACACACTAACAAATAAACAAAAACATATACTTAGCAACATTAAGTGCCCCTTAAAAAGACAGTGTCATATCTAGAAATACATCATTATCTATATATTATATTATGGATGATGTAAGCACATACTCCAAATAATGTAAAATATTAAAGGAATAGATCAGCATTATATCATCAAATTAACTAGTGCTACTTTAATTTCAACTGTTTTAGTCTTTCAAAAGTTTGATATTAGTATAAGAGAAGAACCTCAGGAATATTGTCACTGATGATTTTTAAGTCTGAAAATTAAAGATTTATAAAAGATGAGTTCATTTTAAAGAAACATAGTGTAAATGAGACTAAATTAATGAACTTAATATTTAACTAGGAAAAAATTGAGAAGGGATTCTTGGCCTTTGAAAGTCTGCTAAATCTGAATTTTGACACTCATCTCTGTGTGCATCTTTATATAAGTTCTTGGTATAAATGTCACCTCCTCAAAAAGGCCTTTCCAGACAAGATTTTTGAAAATTTATTTTCATCAGTCTCTATCTACATGCTCTGCTTAGTTGTATTCATTACATTTATAATTTCCAATTACAATATCACATATTTATTTGTCTGTTGTCTGTGTGCCCTAGTAGAATGCAAGCTCCATGAGGGCATGACTCTTTCTAGTCTTTACCTTGCTCTCCATGGTATCTCCTGAGCTTCTGACCATTGCTGGTATTCAATATTTCAATAGTTATTTTCTATATACTGTTTTAAATAAAGAAAAATCATTTTAAAAGATAGTAACTTAGAACTTTCATCACATATTAAATTTTTATTGAAAGGAGTCTTTACATGTATTTAGTAGTGCCCTATATTACTCACGTGTACTTACAAAGGAAAATACAAGAAAAGTAGATTAGTTAAGGTATTCATAAATGTTCTTTGCCATCAGAGTTATGATTACTATGCTAAATCACTTTTTATGACTCAGAATTATTATTGTTTTCTTCTCACAGTATGGTCCTCAGTTCCACAAAGAAGGTGCTCCACTATTGTCTCCATGTTTTCTTGCACTATCGTGACATTTATTCTGCTAGTGTTGATGATGATATTTTCTATATTTTACTAGGAAGCACCAACATAGAATTTTCAGCTAATAACAACTAAAACCTGTATTTTTTTCTCAGATGGTCTTTGAGTGGTTTGTTGACTGAAACTTTGAGCAGTTGTAGATGTCCAGACTTCTAACACTAGAAATAATTTTTTTTTTTTTTTTTTGCGGTACGTGGGTCTCTCACTGTTGTGGCCTCTCCCATTGCGGAGCACAGGCTCCGGATGTGCAGGCTCAGTGGCCATGGCTCATGGGCCTAGCTGCTCCGTGGCATGTGGGATCTTCCTGGACCGGGGCACAAACCCGTGTCCCCTGCATTGGCAGGCGGACTCTCAACCACTGCTCCACCAGGGAAGCCCTAGAAATAACATCTTGATTTACCCAGGCACAGCCCATGACAATGACATCAGCAACCACTAATTAGCAAGAATTATTGTAAGAGATCGTCAAGTAAAAGAGGCAACCTGATTTCAGAGATGTTAAAATGTGAACAAGTTTAGCTTATGTGGATAAAACATCACAATAATAATATATCATATACAATATTGTAGAACTCACTATAGACCAATTCAGAGCTGTATTTGTTGCTTTATATATATCATCTCATTAGATGCTAATATTTTTTGGAGAGAGAGGCAAGTATTGCTTTTGGGCTAATAACAAAATTTAAGCCCTGGAAATTTGGGTTTTTTATCCCAAGGTCACACAATTAGTATGATGCAATCAAGTTTATATGCTAAACCAGTTTGACTCCAAAGCCTTAACCACTATTTAATATAAAAGCAATACTTGTTACGTTGTTTTGGTGGCTGAAAGACTCCCAGTAGGGACTTTGCTCTATTGGTAACCCTGTTTTCACAAAACACTTTCACAAGGAAAATGACTGATACAAAACTGTGGCTAATGAGCAGGACTTATTTTTCTAAAATGCTTTTTAAGTTATTTTTATACACTTGTTCCTATTTTACGCTTTGTGCAGATCAACAAATGTCAGCAGTTAAGGTAATTAAAAACCATAAAAAGCATTAAGTACACCACCACATAGTAGGTCCAGAAATGAGTTTCCATGTATGTTTATCAGCTTTATTCATACAAAAGCCTGCAGCAAAACCATTCTAAAGAAAGGCTCCATCTTTTCACTCCCTGCCCCTGTGGGCAAGGAGAAAGTCAGATTAAAATAAAAGGTAAAGAAATAGAGCATAGTCTTGTACAAGGCCACAGGAAACATAGGTCTGGTTTAGAACTATTTCTTAAAGCATGTGTGGAAAGCAAGAACAATAACAAATAAAAACCTTCTGATCATCTTCAACCGCCTGTCGTTTATGCCTACTACTCTGCGAAAAAAAAAACTCCAAATAAATTGTAATATGGTGTGTCAATGTGTTTAGATGACATCCTAAACTCAGAGAATGAACTATATTCAGTCCAATTTGCTTGTTTCACCAGTGATTGGCTTAGAATAGACCATAAGGAGAAAATACTGGGTGCTTCAGGGAACAACATTCTTTCCTGATGGAAAACAGAGAGCATTAAAAAAATGATCTCCTCTACACACTTCTCCCTTGCTGCTTTCAGATGTCATTGACTGAGGATGTAATGTTGAAACTCCGATGCCATCTGATGAACAGAGGGAATAGTCAGCATACTCAGCAGAATGCTTGAAACAGCCTCATTCTATCACTGAAACATGCTTTGTGATATTCCTTACTTCTAGAATTTCTGTTAAAGGAAAATATACAAGTGCCTGCAGTTGAAGTCAAAATTATTCAGATGTTCTACAACTTGAAGATAACATATCCTCACTGAATGAGATGCCCACTTTGGAAATCAGATTCAGGACTGTAAATGTTTGTTGCTTCTCTCTATTCCCTTATTCCACCCAGAAGTAGTTTTGATTAATTTGTAAAATCAGAAAGAGTTTGAAGCCATAAGAAATATACAAATCATGGCTATAGAGTCTTTGTTTGCCCTTGTTTTGTCCATTTGTAATATTATTTGGTACCCTTCTTTCCTCTATTTCATTTACTTTTACTGCCTCATTTTCATATCCTTCATTTTTTCTATCAATTAACAGCAATTCATTTTACCATATTTGGTTGTTCAAGATAAGAAATTATTACCAATGCTAACTGAAATAACATAAAATTTAACTATCACTGAGTACACATGTATAAGCATATAATTTGTACTTTATGCTTATCTTTGCAATTATGCTATATTTACCATAATATTAACGTTACTTAAGTTTCTTCTATTGTGCTAGTTGAGGACAGAGAGAAGGCAGAGGTAGACAGAAAACATTCAGAGGAAAGCAAGAGCATATGAAAAAAAATGCAACAAATTAGAAAGCTAGAAGGTTAACAGTAGCTACTTAATCCAATTCCTTTATTCCATTCATGAGAAAACTAAAGATGAGAGAGGTAAAGCAGTGTCAATACCTGGCAGTAGTACAGTCAAGAAATGAATACGGTTTCCTAATTACTGACATGGTCCTCTCTAAATTGCATTATATGGAATGCTTTCAAACAGAGCATCTTGGATGTTACTTGATTTGCCTCATTGATAAGTCAAGGCAAATTAGCCTTAACCATGTAAAATATTAAATGAAGAGATGGATGCAAAAATATGGTAAAAAAAAAGAGTGCAACTAAAAATCAATTTAATTTAATTCAAAACAGTATAAATAGATTTTCTTTCTTAATCTTCTCTTCTCCCAATTCTCCTGTTTACATATTTCCTCCTAGTGTTATCTTATTTAATTATAATTATTTGTCGATTTCTTCTTGTGTCTGTGTGTATGTTTTTTTAACCTTGGTCTTTCTATTCATGTATTCATTTAGCAAGAATATAGGCCAGGCATTTTTCTAGGATCCAGGAAGATTGCAGTAAGTAAACTGACAAATTGTCCCTTCTCATGTATCTTTCACCCTAATGGGGGAAATAAATAATAACAAATAACTATATAACCTAACATTAGGCATTTCCTATGTGCCAGGCACTGTTCTAAGCCCTTTAGATAAAGTAACATCATTACTATTAAGATACTATTATTATCCTCATTTTTAGGGTTGTGGAAACCAAGACACAGAGTGGCAAGGTGAAATTGCTCAAGGTCACACAGCTAGTAAAAAGTGAAACCCAGGAAATATGGTTCCAAAATCTGTGCTCTTAACCACTATGCTATGATAGTTCTCCATGTGATAAGAGTTCTGAAAAAAATGAGAGTAGGGCTGGTTAAGAGACAATAGAATGAATGTGTAAGAGGGGAGGGATTTTTTACTTAAGGGAGTCAAGAAATGCCTTAATGAGAAGATGAGGGTGTTAGTCAGGCAACTAGATGACAAAGAAATTTGAGGGGACTGCAAAGATAAAGCCTTGCATCAGGATGTGCTTCCAGTGTTCAGGGAACAACCAAGAAAACACCTTGGATGATCTTCAGTGAGAGGCAGATGGTGGATGAGTTCACAGATTGTGCAGTGACCAGATCACATCAGACTTTGGATTTCAGTATATTTTTTATGGATGATGAAAAAAAAAAATTGAGGAACTTTGAGCAAAGAGGTGGCACATTCAGAGTAAAAGGATTAGTTGGACTGATAGTCTGGAAAATAGCATAAAGGCACTAAAAGTGAAAGAAGAATCAATAAAGATTTGGGAGAGTATGCCTAGGGCTTTAAAAGCAGAGGTGATGAATGGTGGTCAGATTTTTTTTTTTTTTTTTAATATATGTATCACAATTTCCTGGACCCTGGATGTGAGGAGTGGAGAAAACATGGAGTCAAGGCTGACTTCAAGTTTTCTGACCTTAGCCCACAGGTAAGTAACAGTGCCAGGTACTGCAATAAGGAAGCCTAGGAGAGAAGAAGATTAGACGGTAGGGTAAACATTCAATTTGTGAATCTGTAATTTTGAGACATCTGTTATTCCTAAATTGTCTAATGCATTGCCCTCTAGGACTTGAAATGTGACTAGTAGAAACAAAATTTTACATTTTATTTAATTTACTGAATTTAAATTTAAAAGTGCTACTCAATTCAGTTATTGAAAAATTTTCCTTGTGTTTGGATCAATTTTGTTTGTGACTACTTTTTGAACTGTAAATTTTATGAAATCCAAATACAGATCAAGTAACTGACAAAATTTTAGCATCTGAATTGAGATGTCTTTTAAGTGCACATTGGGTTTCAAAGACTTGAGTTGAGTAGATCATGAAATATATTGTATTGAGTTCATTAGAGAGGTTGAGATTGGAGATGTAAATTTTGAAAGCATCACTCTTAAATAGGGTATTGAAGTTTTGGAACTGAATCAGCCAATTAAAGAGCCCATTAGGTTAGCAAGGAGTTAACATCTTCACATGGCTTGGCAATGGAGTCATGGAGGGCATCAGGGCTTATGTGGATGAGGTTTGGTTTGTTTATTTGTGTGGCAGGAGTTGGGGGATGGGTGGGGAAGGGAAGGAAATGAATGAGAGCTTTTATCCTCTTTGTTTTCATACAATCTTAGAAAAATAGCTAGATGCTTGGTTTTTAGTCCTTGTCACTCCCATCTTTCAATATATCTAGACCAATTTTGACAAGATAAAACTGAGACCCAAATCATTTAGCTAATTTTCCAAAAGTTTCCCAGATGAGTAGTGATAAGATTAGGATGTATATACATTTCAATTTATTATTTAACACTGATTCCATTATACTTGGGGTGACCAGATGCCACTCTCTACATTAGTACCTGTTTCATTAATCTAAAGAAATCTGAAGAGGATTTTTGCTTTTACAAAAAATAAAGAGGCAAAAATGGAAAATAGTTCAGCATTTGTTTTCAGAGAGCTGTCATAGAGGCAGTGTGCACCCCAGCAGAGGGTGGCACTGTCAAGCTTCTTCCCTGGGAACTACACACAGAGCATCTCAGCATCAAGTCGACATAGCTCTAAACTGTGTCTATGAGCATCTCTGCTTTACCTGGATTTATTTTGTGCATCCATTAGCAAGATGTGTCCTAAGATTATTTTCTGTTCACCTTACATGATTTCAGCTTAGAAAGGTTTCATAGAAACACTCTACTTTCAGACAGTGGGGGAAACCTGTATTACTTTCTTTTCATCTGCTGTCTATTTTCTGTCCCAAAAAGCTCTGGCAAATTTTAGGTCTTTGTCGTGAATGTGGGCTCTTCCCCTGGCACTTTTTGCTGTATTTGACTCATTATTTCTACAAAGCTGTTTAACTTTACAGAACCCTGCAGCTGTGATTCAGATTATCTTCCTACTTTATCTAGAATGGAATTTATAGCACATTTCTGCACCTATTTCCCCTGCCCCCTTCAAGGTCAAGCAATTGATGACATGTGCATTTATAATAGCTATTCAATTTTGAGACAATAAGGTGAAAAACAATAACTCAAAGAAATTCACTGTTAATAGTTGAGTTTTTAAATTTTAATCATTATCTCTAATTTTGGGAGATATTTTGAGAGCATATATTGTATCCCTGAAATCATGCTGGGTAGTAAATGTGTGCCTCTTTGTTTCCTAAATATGAGTATTGTTTCTGCCCAAATCAGATATGTGGGCCAGTTTTTATCAGTAATAGCATTTTTTTCTCTTTCTTATTCATCTTGATATATCTACCAATTTATCTGTGCCTTTTAGCACACCTCATACATAACATACTAACTTAGAAACAACAATAGCAACAAAATGTTTGAACAGAAGAGTTAATGAGCAAAGGAAGACTTTAAAAATGCAAGTGATGACTCAGAATAAAGACAAAATAATTCCTTATAACTGACTACATGTGACTGACAAGCACCACACCCATTAATTTCCTGCTTTTTTCTGTAATTTTGAAAAATTGTGTGCTTTTTTACTTCAGTAGAAAATTCCTTTACTGTTTTCTTAGAAATAGTTTACACATGTAAGTCATCTCAAAAGCTGACTCCTGTGCTCTTTCATGTCATTAAATATATATATATATTAATTTATTCACTATGCTAATGGTCACTATTGCCTGACACCTATCCTTATCAACTTACCACTGTCTTACTGATTATTTCCTTTGAACTGCTTTTCTTTTTTAAATATTTTCTTGTTTTTAGTCTTGTTTCTTTATATCTGATTCAAATCCTTATTATCATAGTTTATCCAACTGTAATAAATTCCTAGGTGTTCTTTTCTCTAATGTATCAAATTTTAACTCCATCTAATAGTCTCCCTCTAAATTCACCTTCTCCCAAAGCCACTCATATTATATCATGTTCAAAACATTTTTATACTACATTGAATAAAGTCCAAATTCTCAGTTATATGACATTGATTAAAGCTATATTCCCAACCTCTCTTATTTAATATTCCCAGCAGAGAACCTTGAAACAAAGATCCAAGTACAATATTTAGGAAGTGATCAATTGAACAAGAGTAGAGACTGAGATGAAACCAAACAGAAGGCAGCCAATACAGTGTACATGATCAAGCTAGTTACCACTGGGTGCAACTGGAGTTTATTAATCCATATGGAGGTCTTTGGGGATTAGTGTAGGCTATTTCCCTCTATGTGCTTCTATATAAGGGGCAGGAGATGAGATCCTTATCCATTCAAAGGATGTAACAAAAGTAATGATAAATTTAGTAAGTATTTTAACTTTTTTGTTAGGCTCTGGGCCAGGTACATTCACATGCATTACTTAATTTAATATCACAGAAAGCCTGTGAGGTTGGAAATATTATTTCTACCTTCATTTCACAATGTTTTCAGGTGTTAGGGGACTTGTTCAAAGTTAAGTCTTACATTCAAACTTTAAACTCAGAGCTGTATGTCAACTATAATGGAAGTATTTCACCACTGTTCACTGTACCTTATTTTTGGTAATGAGCTTCAGATCTTCAATGGAATCACAGGTTTTATAATTTCTTGAAACATTCAGTGTCTATGCATGTGATCCAGCAGATGACATACTGTCCCCTCAATTTCTGGAATTATTTCATCAGTCTTATCTTTGTCTACTTCCGTTGCAAGCTTCCTTAGGGCAGTGATAATTTTCTCCATATTATTGATAATATACAACAATTTAACATAATTTTTCTATAATATTGTTCTATAATGTTAATTAATTTCATCTTTTGTATATTTCTGAAAATTTGCATCTAAACCTTTTTCATGTGCTATTTTAATACAAATTTTTCTAATATTCATTACTATGTCTACTACAATTTTTTTCAATTTCATATATATTGGGTTACATATTTTTTATAGCAGTTTTCAACTCAGTGACCCTAAAGTGTATGTGCATATTAAAATATATGCATATATATACTGTTATGCATCTATTTTATTAAATATATTAAAATTAAATTAGAGTGGATCCTTAAAAATGCATATTTAAAAAAAGTTTGAAAGTGTTACTAAAATATACCAATAAAAAATTCTATGTTAAGGAAATTCATATTTTATTTTTGGCAGCAATAATTCACTATGTGTCTTTGTATTAGCCATTTTCTACAAGTATAAAGAAGCAGTGCAGCAAGAGCAGAAAAAGCCACACAATCGAATGATTAATAGATATGTACAAAATTTTTAAAGAACTTGGCTTCCTTCCTCTGTTTAACAATGCTTATGTTATTTATAAGATAATGTAAATATTCCCACATTAAATCACCACACTGTCCTTTAAAATATGAGAAACTGTTAAATGGGATGAAAAATGAAAGACATTTTAAATTAAGCTCTTATGATAAATTTATGCAAATATGAATATTGCTAGCTAAAATAATAATTTTTAAAATGTTGTCTTTGAAATGTTTATTTCATTAGCATGCCTAATCCTCCAAAAATCCTGTGTTTAACATTGTTGTTTGGAGATAATGTAGTGATATATATGTAGTAAATGTTTCATTTAATGTTGCCCTTTAGCATATGAGACATAAGGGAAAGGTTCTCATATTTGGAGGCATTTTCAAGTAAAAATAAAATGTCCATAATAAAATTTTATTTTGTATTTGTGCAGTTTGCATGGTCAGTAAACAACGTGATTTAAATCCTGAAAATAATTAATAGTATGAATTCCCTGGTTGAAATCTATTTTTAAGAATAAATAGTTTCAGGCTTCCCTGGTGGCGCAGTGGTTGAGAGTCCACCTGCCGATGCAGGGGACATGGGTTCATGCCCCAGTCTGGGAAGATCCCACATGCCATGGAGCGGCTGGGCCCGTAAGCCATGGACACTGAGCCTGCACGTCCGGAGCCTGTGCAACAGGAGTGGCCACAACAGTGAGAGGCCTGCGCACCACAAAAAAAAAAAAAAAAAAAAAAAAGAAGAAGAAATATTTTCGAAGAAAATTAGTTGCAAAACCTGTTCAGACAGCACAATGATATAACCATAGTGCTGCCAAGAAAGCTAAAATGTTACCAATATCAGAGCAGAGATTTTACCTAGTTTGTTCACTGTTGCATCCCTAATATCTAAAATACTGCCTGAAATACACTAAGTGCCAAATAAATGTTAGTGAATTCTAATTTATTTGAAAAGCTGCATTCAAATGTATATTTGATTAATACTACTGGATGCATCTTCTTTTAAAAGTGATCCCCGGAGAAAACCTCGAGGACCGCAGAGCAGAGGGATGGAAAGTGCCTACATCCAGACTTGAACCACAAATTAACAGAATTACCCGTTTTGAGATCTGCTCCACCTCAGGACTCCTCGAGTTGGACGCGCCTTCAAGATGGCAGAGGAATAAGATGTGGAGATCACCTTCATCCCCATGAATACATCAAAACTACATCTATATGTGGAACAACTTCTACAGAACACCTACTGAAAGCTGGCAGAAGACCTCAGACTTCCCAAAAGGCAAGAAAATCCCCATGTACCTGGGTAACGCAAAAGAAAAATGGAAAAACAGAGACAAAAGAATAGGGATGGGACCTGCACCTCTGGGAAGGAGCTGTGAAGGAGGAAAACTTTCCGCACAGTAGGAAGCCTCTTCACTTGTGGAGACAGGGAGTAGCTGGGGGGAAGCTTCGGAGCCACAGAGGAGAGCACAGCAACAGAGAAGCAGAGGGCAAAGCAGAGAGAATCCTACACAGAGGATTGGTGTGTGGAATCTTACCAGCACTCACCAGCCGGAGAGGCTTGACTGCTCACCTGCTGGGACAGGTGGGAGCTGGGAGCTGAGGCTCGTAGGTTTGGGAGGTCATATCCCAGGGAGAGGACAGGGGTTGGCTGAGTGAACACAGCTGAAGGGAGCTAGTGTACCACAGTTAGCTGGGAGGGAGTCCGGGGAAATGTCTGGAACTGCCTAAGAGGCAAGAGACCATTGTTTTGGGGTTCTGAAGGAGAGGGGATTCAGAGCACCACCTAAACGAGCTCCAGAGATGAGCGCTAGTCACGGCTCACCAGAGACAGGCATGAAATGCTAAGGCTGCTGCTGCAGCCACCAAAAAGCTTGTGTGCAAGCACAGGTCCACACCTCTACTCTTGGGAGCCTGTGCAGCCCACCACTGCCAGGGTCCCGTGATCCAGGGACAACTTCCCTGGGAGAACACATGGCACACCTCAGGCTGTAGCAACATCACGCTGGCCTCTGCAGCTAATCAACTGCTCCTTTAACCCCATCCTGTTTGGGCAGGGAAGAGATACCCGCAGGAGACCTACATACAGAGGCAGGGCCAAATCCAAAGCTGAACCCCAGGAGCTGTGCAAACAAAGAAGAGAAAGGGAAATTTCTCCCAGCAGCCTCAGGAGCAGTGGATTAAATCTCCACAATCAATTTGATGTACCCTGCATTTGTGGGATACCTGAATAGCAAATGAATCATTCCAAAACAGAAGAGATGGACTTTGGGAGCAACTGTAGACTTGGGGTGTGCTTTCTACATCTAATTTTTTTCTGGTTTGATGTTTATCTTAGTTTAGTTTTTAGAGTTTTTACTATCATTGGTAGATTTGTTTATTGATTTAGTTGCCCTCTTCCTTTTTTAAAATCCATATATATATATTTTTTTTCCTTTTTCTCTTTTGGTGAGTGTGTATGGTGTATGCTTCTCTGTGTGATTTTGTCAGTACAGCTTGGCTTTGGCCCCTTGCCCTAGGGTTCTGACTGTCTGTTTTTGGTTTTTTAATTTTAGTATAGTTTTTAGCACTTGTTATCATTGGTGGATTTGTTTTTTTGGTTTGGTTGCTCTCTTCTTTATTTCTCTTTCTTTTTTAAATTATTTTTCCAGTTTTTATTTTTAATAATCTTTTTATTTTAAAAACTTTCTTTTCTTTTCTTTTCTTTTTCCTTTCTTTTTCTTTTTTTTCCCCCCTTTTCTTCTGAGCCATGTGGCTGACAGTGTCTTGGTGCTCTGGTTGGGTGTCAGACCTTAGCCTCTGAAGTGGGACAGCCAAGTTCAGGACATTTGTCCACCAGAGACCTCCGGGCCCTTTGTAATATCAAACGGTGAAAACTCTCCCAGAGATCTCCATCTCAACACTAAGACCCAGCTCCACTCAACGACCAGCAAGCTACAGTGCTGGACACACTATGACAAACAACTAGCAAGACAGAAACACAATCCCACGCATAAGCAGAGAGTCTGCCTAAAATCATAATAAGGTCACAGACACCCCAAAACACAGCACCAGATGTGGTCCTGCCCACCAGAAAGACAAGGTCCAGCCTCATCCACTAGAACACAGGCACCAGTCCTGTCCACCAGGAAGCCTACACAAGCCACTGAACCAATCTTAACCACCGGAGGCACCAAAAACAATGGAAGCTATGAACACGTGCACCCTGCAAAAAGGAGAAGCCAAACACAGTAAGTTAAGCAAAATGAGAAGACAGGGAAGCACACAGCAGATGAAGGAACAAGGTTAAAACCCACCAGACCAAACAAATGAAGAGGAAATAAGCCATCTACCTGAAAAATAATTCAGAGTAATGATAGCAAAGATGATCCAAAATCTTGGAAATAGAATGGAGAAAATACAAGAAACATTAGAAAAGGACCTAGAAGAACTAAAGAACAAACAAACAATAAAGAACAACATAATAAATGAAATTAAAAATTCTCTAGAAGGAATCAATAGCAGAATAACTGAGGCAGAAGAACGGATAAGTGACCCGGAAGATAAAATAGTGGAAATATCTACCGCAAAGCAGAATAAAGAAAAAAGAATGAAAAGAATTGAGGACAAACTCAGAGACCTCTGGGACAGTATTAAAAGCACCAACATTTGAATTATAGGGGACCCAGAAGAGGAAAAGAAAAAAAAAAGGTACTAAGAAAATATTTGAGGAGATTAAAGTTGAAAACTTCCCTAATATGGGTAAGGAAATAGTCAATCAAGTCCAGGAAGTACAGACAGTCCTATACAGAATAAATTCAAGGAGAAACATACCAAAACACATATTAATCAAAGTATCAAAAATTAAATACATAGAAAAAATATTTAAAGCAGCAAGGGGAAAGCAACAATTAATATACAAAGAAATCCCCATAAGTTTAACAGATGATCTATCAGCAAAAACTCTGCAAGCCAGAAGGGAGTGGTAGGACATATTTAAAGTGATGAAAGGGAAAAACCTACAACCAAGATTACTCTACCCAGCAAGGATTGCAGTCAGATTCAACAGAGAAATTAAAATTTTACAGACACGCAAAAGCTAAGAGAATTCTGCACAACCAAACCAGCTTTACAACAAATGCTAAAGGAACTTCTCTAGACAGGAAACACAAGAGAAGGAAAAGACTTACAATAACAAAGCCAAAACAATTAAGCAAATGGTCATAGGGATATACATACATATCAATAATTACCTTAAATGTAAATGAATTAAATTTCCCAACCAAAAGGAATAAACTGGCTAACTGGATATAAAAACAAGACCCATATATATGCTGTCTACAAGAGACCCACTTCAGACCTAGCGACACATACAGACTGAAAGTGGGGGGATGGAAAAAGACATTCCATACAAATGGAAATCAAAGGAAAGCTGTAGTAGCAATTCTCATATCAGACAAAACAGACTTTAAAATAAAGACTATTACGAGAGACAAAGAAGGTCATTACATAATGATCAAGGGATCAAACAAAGAAGAAGATATAAAAATTGTAAATATTGATGCACCCAATATAGGAGCACCTCGTTACATAAGGCAAATGCGAGCAGCCATAAAAGGGGAAATCGACAGTAACACAACCATAGTAGGGAACTTTAACACCCCACTTTCACCAATGGACAGATCATCTAAAATGAAAATAAATAAGGAAACACAAGATTTAAATGATACATTAAACAAGATGGACTTAACTGATATTTATAGAACATTGTATCCAAAAACAACAGAATACATTTTCTTCTCAAGTGCACACAGAACATTCTACAAGATAGATCATATCTTGGGTCACAAATCAAGCCTCAGTAAATTTAAGAAAATAGAAATCATATCAAGTATCTTTTCCTACCACACCGCTATGAGACTAGATATCAATTAAAGGGAAAATCTGTAAAAAAATACAAATGCATGGAGGCTAAACAATAAAATACTAAATAAGCAAAAGATCACTGAAGAAATCAAAGAGGAAATCAAAAAATACCTAGAAACAAATGACAATGAAAACACAATGACCCAAAACCCATGGGATGCAGCAAAAGTAGTTCTAAGAGGGAAGTTTATAGCCATACAGTCCTACCACAAGAAACAAGAACCATCTCAAATAAACAACCTAACCTTACACCTGAAGCAATTAGACAAAGAAGAACAAAAAAAACCTCAAAGTTAGCAGAAGGGAAGAAATCATAAAAATCAGTTCAGAAATAAATGAAAAAGGAATGAAGGACATGATAGCAAACATCAATAAAACCAAAAGATGGTTCTTTGAGAAGATTAACAAAATTGATAAACCATTAGCCAGACTCATCAAGGGAAAAAGGGAGAAGACTCATCTCAGAATTAGAAATGAAACAGGAGAAGTAAAAACTGACACTGCAGAAATACAAAGAATCATGAGAGATTACTACAGCAACTATATGCCAATAAAATGGACAAAATGGTCAAATTCTTAGAAAAGCACAACATTCTGAGACTGAACCAGGAAGAAATAGAAAATATGAACAGACCAATCACAAACACTGAAATTGAAACTGTAATTAAAAATCTTCCAACAAACAAAAGCTCAGGACCAGATGGCATCACAGGCGAATTCTATCAAACATTTAGAGAAGAGCTAACACCTATCCTTCTCAAACTCTTCTAAAATATAGCAGAAGGAGGCACACTCCCAAACTCATTCTTTGAGGCCACCATCACCCTGATACCAAAACCAAAGATGTCACAAAGAAAGAAAAATACAGGCCAATATCACTGATGAACATAGATGCAAAAATTTTCAACACAATACTAGCAAATGGAATCCAAGGACACATTAAAAGGATCATACACCATGATCAACTGGGGTTTATCCCAGGAATGCAAGGATTCTTCAATATAAGCAAATCGATGAACGAGATACACCATATTAACAAATTGAAGGAGAAAAGCCATAAGATCATCTCAATAGATGTAGAAAGAGTTTCAACAAAATTCAACACCCATTTATAATAACCCTCCAGAAAGTAGGCACAGAGGAAACTTCCCTCAACATAATAAAAGCCGTACATGACAAACCTACAGCCAACATCGCTGTCAATGGTGAAAATCTGAAACCATTTCCACAAATCAGGAACAAGACAAAGTTGCGCACTCTCACTACTATTATTCAACATAGTTTTGGAAGTTTTAGCCACAAAAATCAGAGAAGAAAAAGAAATAAAAGGAATCCAAATCGAAAAAGAAGAAGTAAAAGTGTCACTGTTTGCAGATGACATGATACTATACATAGAAAATCCTAAAGATACTACCAGAAATCTACTAGAGCTAATCAGTGAATTTGGTAAAGTAGCAAGATACAAAATTAATGCACAGAAATCTCTTGCATTCCTGTACACTAATGATGAAAAATATGAAAGAAAATTGAGGAAACACTCCCATTTACAATTGCAACAAAAAGAATAAAATACCTAGGAATAAACTTACCTAAGGAGACAAATGTCTTTATGCAGAAAACTCTGACACTGATGAAAGAAATTAAAGATGATACAAACAGATGGAGAGATATATCATGTTGTTGGATTGGAAGAATAAACATTGTGAAAATGACTATACTACCCAAAGCAATCTACAGGTTCATGCAATCCTTATCAAACTACCAATGGCATTTTTTCACAGAACTAGAACAAAAATTTTCACAATTTGTATGGAGATACAAAAGACCTCGAATAGCCAAAGCAATCTTGAGAAAGAAAAATGGATCTGGAGAAATCAAACTCCCTGACTTCAGACTATACTACTAAGATACACTAATCAAGACAGTATGGTACTGGCACAAAAAAAGAAATATAGGTCAATGGAACAGGATAGAAAGGCCAGAGATAAACCTATGCACATATGGTCACCTTATTTTTGATAAAGGAGGCAAGAATATACAATGGAGAAAAGACAGCCTCTTCAATAAGTGGTGCTGGTATTTGTTTTCCTCTTTCTGACTTACTTCACTCTGCTAACACTTATATATGGAATCTAAAAAACAAACCAAAAAAATGGTCATAAAGAACCTCAGAGCAAGACGGGAATAAAGATGCAGACCTACTAGAGAATGGACTTGAGGATATGGGCAGGGCGAAGGGTAAGCTGGGACAAAGTGAGAGAATGGCATGAACATATATACATTATCAAATGTAAAATAGCTAGTGGGAAGCAGCCGCATAGCACAGAGAGATCAGCTCAGTGCTTTGTGACCACCTAGAGGGGTGGGATAGGGAGGGTGGGAGGGAGGGAGATGCAAGAGGGAACAGATGTGGGGATATATGTGTATGTATAACTGATTCACTTTGTTATAAAGCAGAAACTAACACACCATTGTAAAGCAATTATACTCCAATAAAGAGGTTAAAAAAAGAAAAATAAGTGGTGCTGGGAAAACTGGACTGCTACATGTAAAATAATGAAATTAGAACATTTCCTAACACCATACACAAAAATAAACTCAAAATGGATTAAAGACCTAAATGTAAGGCCAGACACTCTAAAACTCTTAGAGGAAAAGATAGGCAGAACACTCCATGACATAAATCACCGCAAGATCTTTTTTGACCCACCTCCTGGAGAAATGGAAATAAAAATAAACAAATGGGACATATTGAAACTTAAAAGCTTTGCACAGCAAGGTAAACCATAAACAAGACGAAAAGACAACCCTCAGAATGGGAGAAAACATTTGCAAATGAAGCAACTGACAAAGGATTAATCTCCAAAATATACAAGCAGCTCATGCAGCTCAATATCAAAAAAACAAACAACCCAATCCAAAAAGGGGCAGAAGACCTAAACAGACATTTCTCCAAAGAAGATATACAGATTATCAACAAATAAATGAAAGGATGCTCCACATCACTAATCATTAGAGAAATGCAAATCAAAACTACAATGAGATATCACCTCACACTTGTCAGAATGGCCATCATCAAAATATCGACAAACAATAAATGCTGGAGAAGGTGTGCAGAAAAGAGAACCCTCTTGCACTGTTGGTGGAAATGTAAATTGATACAGCCACTATGGAGAACGGTATGGAGGTTTTTTAAAAAACTAAAAATAGAACTACCATATGAATTATATATATATATATATATATGGTTCTGAAGAACCTTGGGGCAGAACAGGAATAAAGATGCAGACATACAGAATGGACTTGAGGACACAGCGGAGGGGAATGGTAAGCTGGAACGAAGTGAGAGACTCATATGGACATATATACACTACCAAATATAAAATGGATAGCTAGTGGAAAGCAGTCGCATAGCTCAGGGAGATCAGCTCGGTGTTTTGTGTCCACCTAGAGAGGTGGGATAGGGAGGATGGGAGGGAGACACAATAGGGAGGAGAAATGGGGATATATGTATATGCATAGCTGATTCACTTTGTTGTACAGCAGATACTAACACAACATCGTAAAGCAATTATACTCCAATAAAGATGTTAAAAAAAGAAAAAGTGATCCCATTTCTAAACCATTTTAGGCCATTCCCCACCTCCCATTCTTGCAGTTTTAAGAAAATTTATTGAATATTTACTCCATGAAATGCACTATTATGATCCCTGGAGGTACAACACATAGTTAAATTGAGAAACATCTCATAGAGTTTAAAATCTATTGAAAGATTATAGACAAAAACAAAACAAAAAATTGTGATAATACATCTAGGAAGAAACATTAATCAGAGAAAGGGAGTTCTGGGGACAAGAGATTCCATGGAAGGATTTTTGAAAGTCAAAACAAAGTTTCACAAAGAAGGTGAACACTGAATAAATACCTAAATAAAACAGGCTGATCCATCATAATATCTTAGCAAAGGGTATTCTAAACAAAGAGAGATAGAAAAATATCAAACTCTCAGGCGGAAGCATGCCTGGTGTGTTCAGGGATTAACCAGAACAATCATGTGGCTGGACTAACATGAAGAAAGGGAAATAGAGCATGACAGGTGGCTAATGATTATACTCAGCAACAGTTACTGATTTGGGGATTTTGAAAGAATGAGCCAGTTAATATACTTAATTCTCTAAAAAAGAGAACACCTATTTGCTTTGCAAGGTGCCAGGTTTTAGATCCAGGTGAATGTCAATGTACATGAAAACATTTCAAGTGGCAGATTTGTAGTGGTGACCAAGACTGCAGACTTTGAAACTCCAGCTATGCCAATTGGTATATGTATGACCTGAGTATGTGATTTAACCTTTTGGTGCTTTAGTTTTCTCAGTCCCCAAATGGGGGTGATGACTGTGCCTTACAGGTGGTTGGAGCATTAAGTGAAATATGCACACGTGCTCTCAACACTGTGTTTGGCAAAGACATGTTCTAAAAATACTTGAGGTTTAGTATTATTTTAGAATTTTAAAGTATCAGTAATAGAGTAGTAGTTCTAGTAGCATATGTTTACAGAATTAGAATGAGTGGTTTTGAGAGTCATAAAAGTGGTAAAGATGTAAGTCTTTTATGTAAATATTCTCTTAATATTCAGAAAAAAAACCAAAAAACAAAAAAACTGTGAATCCCATTAACTACACACAGAAAGCCATGTTGATGACACAGAGGGGTTGTGGGCTTTTGAAAAAGAAGGCTGTGATTCCTAGGCAATAGCAAGGATTGAGCAAGAAGAAACATCTAAATGAACCATGTAATGGAGTTACTAAAGAAAACTTTCTGAGATGCCATAAGAATTGCATAACTTAATTTTACTGAGGTGTTAACAAATCTCTTATAATATTATCTTTATGAATGAACCATGTCAGCCTATGAGTAGACTGATAGATATAATCTGAGTTATTTTAGGCTGGGTTATCTGGGAAGCACCCTGAGACAGAGGTTTCAGTGCAGGTGATTTCGTAGGGAGTGCTTAGGGGGAACAGCAGCTCTAAGGAGTGAGGTCAACTGGGGTTAGTAGAACTGTGGTACAGTTGCAGTCGACGCCACATCCTGTTTCCACAGGGGGCTCTCAAGCTAGGATGGCCATTCAGGATTGAACTGAATTGAGATAAGGGGGCCAGACCTTTATAATTCTATGTCAACCAGTCATGGATGTGGGCTGCTCGGGAGGAAAGTTGTAACCTTAGGACAGGCAGCTCTTTGGGGAAAAAGCAAGTCCTAGAGAGGGATTTAGTCTGAAGGTGAAACTCCTGGAAGCTGAGAGGATAGTTGTGAGTGCCCAGGTCCTGAAGAGCTGATAGGAGATATAATCTTTCCACACCCTCCATTTGGCCTTCAAGATTCTGTCTTGGCCTTTTTCCAATATCTAATTTGTAATACATTCTGATAGGGCAGAACTCAGAGAATTAATTAATTAATTAATCCAGGACATACTGAATAATATTACAAAAAAAGCAATTATCTTAATCGTTAGCTGCTGAAACTAGTAACCTAACAATAAATCTGAATGCAAAATGTAATACTTAGACTGAAAAAATAAATTACAAAAATAAGATAGCTAAATGGCCAAACACACAACAAAACAAAACAATCTCCTGTAAAACAATGGGATACTGAATTTCTGGGCTACAAATTTATACCACATAATAGCAATATAGCATCCGTATTAAAGAATGCTCCTCTGCTCATATACCCTGTCCTAGTCAGGGCACATGGAATATCTCATGCAGTTTGGAAGGAATCAGATCGGAAACTAGAAAGGTCACTCCAGAGCCTGCACTTTTAACTATCAGACCATATGGCCTTCTCAGTGTGAACAACCTAAATCTGTAAACTTTGTGGATATAACCTTGACCAAATTTCCTCTGAACCAATTTAGGGGCTTTCCTTAAAATTTCTGTTTGTATTCTACCATACTAATATTTCTTATTCTGATGAGAAAATATCAGCAGTTTAAGCATATTAAGATTATATTAATTTTATTTTATATTATAGTCTTTATTATGTCAGCATAGTATAATATAAAGAATATGTGACTTTATATTATTATTATTATTTTGACCTGGAGGTGAGTACCTATGTTTTCCTCTTATGATTGTTCTGTAGACCACAAGTACACATTATAAATCCTTTTTAATATGAATATTATGTTTAATAATAAAAGAGAAGAAAAAATACAAACAAGTAAAACAAAGAATATATAATTTCCCATAACCCCAGTTGTAGGGATAACCACCATTGACACTTTGGAATATACCTTTGTGTGTATGTATCAAAAAATATGCAGTATATAGACCTTCTAATCTACTTTTCTTTTTTTTCACTTTGCATTCCATGAACCTGTTCTTATGTCAATAAAACTTTGTTAAAGCCTTATCTTAATGATGGAAGAGTATTCTACTCTATGAATTTACCATCATATAATCAATAATGAATGTACCATTTACTCATTCTTCTGGATATTTAACTTGTTTCAATTTTTATTTCTACTCTAATGCTTTGAGAAGCAATCAAGTTTAAAGATTTTTGTGCATCCCTACTATTTCCTTAGGCTACCCTTCTAGGTATGTAATTGTTAAGTCAAAATGGATCAGTGTTTTCAGGGCTTCTTTTTAACATCTGTAATTGCTGGTATTGTTGGTAAAGTTTGATCAGCATTTTAACTCACTCTTATCTACTTGAAATCCACTTAAACTAGGAGTAAAATAGCAATACCTAGGACTAAACAATTAACATTGAATTCTGTAGTTGGTTGTGTGTGAAGCCTCCAAGATTTTCCCACTAGGATTTCAGGACTTATTCTCCAGCTGCTGGAAATGTTGCCAGTAACACCTCAAGGCTATCAACCTGTTCTGAGAATTGCTGGTGCTAAGACACATCTTGCCCAATGTTGGATCCATGTCTGAAGAGCAGCTAGCCCCCGATGACTGGCTGATGTTGGGGTATAAAATACCAACCCCTACTATGTGGTAGGCTGAGACCCTTTTCTGACTAAAACCCCTTCTTTCACTTCCCCCCAGGTGTTCATCCTAATAGTACTTCCTAATACACATCCTGCATGCTAATTCCTATCTCAGAGCTGGCTTTCTTGTGTGTCCACCTTGCAACAAGCACCTACAATGTTCAGATACAGTGTTGTGCTTCATAGCCATTGTCTCATTTAATCTATTCAGTAATAGATAGGTGGTGTGATAGGAGAGACAGGTAGTATGAATACTGGTATTTTACAGGTAAAATAATCTCCAGCTGTTTAAACAGCTTGTCCTAGGACAAGCTATAAAGCTAGTGAAGTCAGCCTTCAAAACTAGAAATCTGACCTCGAAGCCCATGTACTACACTAGGCACTGTACTTCCTCCAGACGCAGACGGAACAACACAAATTGATAACCTTAGTACTTTAGGAACAGTGAATAATATTTCTGCTCCATTGCCCTCCAGGCTAATTTAAAGTCTTTCCTCAATTTCACATATTCTCATTTTGATTTAGAGTCAACTCTTTATATACCTGTCAATCACTCTCACTAAATAGTAAGTTCCATAGGGCAGTTAGTAACATCACACATAATACATATTGTGCTCTATGAATAAGCTGCATTTGAATAACTGAATGAATATATTTGGTCATACTCATTTAGATTTATTCATGCTAAATCAGGTCTACAGTCTGGTCTAGACAGACTTCTATCTGATTTGGCCACCAAAGTAAAAACTCTTAAATAATCATTCTTTCCTTGATCTCAACTCAGATAAAAAAATATAGTTATTCTATGACTGAAAGAAAAATGAATAATAACTTTTATTGTGTTGCCAAATTTTGTATGGATTAATATTCCTCTCTTTTCTAAACTTTTCACTCTTTGGTTTCAACACAGAGCCATTTATAAAAGATGTGTACACACTTTTTTATTTTTCACTTCATATACTTTGATCATTATCCACTTTCAGCTTCTGTCTTTTAGCTCAACCATACAACAAACAGCTTTCAGCCTTCTGGAAACTGCCACACACTATATTAATTAATGAGGAATTCAAGATTTTAAAAAATATACCCTTACTATAAAATATCTCTTACTTTCACTTAAGTTTTTCACTTTTTATTCAAATGATTATAACGGATTGTAGAAAGTGATACTTTATACATTGCTTTTGATTTACCACCAAAATTTTGTTTTGGGGATATTTAGAATACAAGTGTTATCTTTTTCAACAGTTCATTTTGGAAATATAATGATAAGTTAGTCTCAATAATTTCACAATATATTAATTTGCTGATAAGACAAAAATATTATTAATGTTTTTCTGAATGATTAACTGCTAATCAAAATTTGTAATGGCTGGTCAATTGAGGGTGTTTATATATGTAAAAAAATAATTATTTGACTATCACGTACAATTTGACTATAAACAAAATTACGTTTTTAAGAGAATTTGAGTGTGAGTTTGAAACAGGAACAAACTACGAAGAGACAAAGAATCCAATGTAAATCAATAATCTAGCACCAGAGTAGGTCATTAGAACTGGCCTTGCTGGTGAACACTCTTCCAGTTGCACTACTGGAAGCAGTGCTGTAATCTCCAGAAGGATTTGGCTGTTCAGTTTTTCTCTTGATGCCTGATCTCATGTCAGAGATTCCACTTTTCATTATATACATGTGTGTTTTTCTAATAAATGCCCTGTTAATTTTGGTTATTTTAGTACTCTATGTTTCTTGCAATCTAAACAGTCCAACAGAAGAATGCACATCATAGCAAGTGTATTATTAAATGCTATCTATCAGTTTAGAATATGATATTTTATTGCAAAGGTAGATTTTACAAATAAATAATGCAGCAATAGTAGCAATGGTTGCGTGCATATTTTCTATCAAAGGATAAATCTATGGATATGTAAACTTGGATTCCGATTGGAATCACACTAATTTAACAGCTATGGAGTTATCAGCAATCACTATTGATGAAGAGAAGTATATCAGTTTCCTGAGGCTGCTGTAACAAATATCTACAAACTGGGTACCTTAAATCAACATAAGTGAATTTTTCTATAGTTCTGGAGGCCAGAAGTCTGGAATCAACGTGTCTTCAGGGCCATGCTCCCTCCATAGGCTCTAAGAGGTAATCCTTGAATCTTCCAGCTTCTGGTGGCTGCAGACATTTCTTGTCTTGTGGCCTCATCATTCAAATCTCTGCTTCCATGGCTACACTGCCTCCCCTCTCTCCAAAATTCACTCTGCCTCTTTACTATAAAGACACATGTTATTATATTTAGAGCTCAACTAGATAATTCATAATAAACTGCTCTTCTCAAGATCCTAAACTTAAATCACATCTTTTGCCATGACTGATGTGTAAAGTTCACTATTTAACAGATAGGGTAATATTCACAGGTTCCAGGGATTAAGATGTGGACGTATCTGTTTAGGGGTCACTTTTCAGACATCATCAAAAAATCACTTCCATATTTAAACTTTGACGTTATTTTGATTAATGTGATTTGAAAGCCCTGTGTCTGCAATGTTAACTAAATAACAAAGCTAATTCAGAAAGATTTTTGAAGGTTTGGCCACTCACTGCTCAAATCCTCCATTTTCATCATATCATGCTGCACTTGGATTAAATCCCTTAAACTAAATGACCACAAACTATCTTAGGTTTGAGATATTAATTTGTGGTTTATACTCTCTTTGACATAAAGGAGCCCATGGATTTCTTTCTTTCTAAGTTAAAACAAATATGTAGATGTGTATTTTAATAATACTGAAGTCATTGTTAAAAATACAAAATGGGGCTTCCCTGGTGGCGCAGTGGTTGAGAGTCCGCCTGCCGATGCAGGGGACACGGGTTCGTGCCCCGGTCCGGGAAGGTCCCACATGCCGCGGAGTGGCTGGGCCCGTGAGCCATGGCCGCTGAGCCTGCAAGTCCGGAGCCTGTGCTCCGGAACGGGAGAGGCCACAGCAGTGAGAGGCCCACGTACCACACACACACACAAAAAGATGTCATAATTTATTACTTTTACTTTAGCAAAATATTTAAGGTAGTGGTCTTGTTTTAAATGCTTACTTTTTTTTTTTATTTTGCTGTTGAACCTGATGTTGATGATAGCTAACATTTATTGAGTGATAAAAAAAGACATTATTTAGTATCTGGTTAAAGAATTAAATCCTCACAGCAATTAAGATGGTTACATACTATGGTTTTCACCATTTTACATATGAAGAAATTAGGGAATAGAGAAATTAAATTATTTGCTAAGGTTATGCTATAGTAAAATGGTTCAACTAGGATTTGAATCCAAATAGTCTGTCTCTAGTATATGTGCTTTTAGCTACTATGCTATGCTGTAAACTTATCTGCTTTCAGATATGTGTACTTGCAGTTTATTTTAATACTCTAGAATTGGCGTAGCAAAAGTTCATGTGAAAAGGACATTTAATCATAAACTTCACAAAGGGATACATCTAAGAGCACAATTGGTTATATTAGATATTTTTTATATACATATATATCTGGAACTGATAGCTGCTACATGTGTATGTGTGCAAAAAACAGCAACTGTGTTAAACACACGTTTTTCACTAGAAATCAATTTAGGGCTATTTTATCATAGCCAGAATAAATCCTAAATCCTTTAAGTAAACTTTTACAAATGTATGTGTCATTTTTGAGTTTGGCAATTGGCCAAACCTTATATGGACAAGAGGTTTAATTTTTTCTATTTTATGATATTTAAGAAATTCTGTTATACAATTTTATCAGTAGTTTATAACTCAATAAATCTAACAAATATGGACTTTTTATATAATGAATTATAAATGTAAGGAGAGCATATTGATTCATTATTTGTTCTTGCCAAACCAAGCAGCTATTCATTTCAAGAATATCTATAATGTAAAAATATCAACTTGCTTAGCAGGAAGCAAATATAAAATGGTCAGAATAGAAAAATATTAACATAATCATTGAAAATTCCACCTTTTTTATATTCCACACTCTTCACATTAGTTTTATATTTGTAGCTGATTACATTTACTATTCAGTTTTTACTTAGAAGAAAATTTAACTAAGTTCAGAGATAAAAAGTAGAAATAGAAAAAAATTAATTAGTATTAGAAGTCCACAGACTGTTATTAAAAATCATTTGCTACTTTTATTTAAGAAGATATAATTTAATTTAACTTATTCTCAGTGTCAATTTAGTAAATTAATAAAATTACAAAAGTCCCTTTACTATGTTTTAAAAAAAACAATCAATGTATTAATTTATCCAAGTAAATAACAGGTAATACTGTTACCTGGAGACTGCTTGGTCTCAAATCCATTTTTCTGACCTAACTTGCTGTAAAAAATTATAATTTTTTCAGTCACTCGAGGAAAATATGGAAAAATTCATTGTGATGGTTAGTTATTGCATTGCAGTTTTGAGTACAACTCAAGGTCAATGAGTAATAATTTCTCAGAAAGATAAATTTCATATCTTGCTAACAAAAAGGATATGTAATATTTCTAAAGTTCTTATGAGAAATGTTTGTCAAAAGATCTTGCTGTTTAGCATAACTACAAGTATCAGAGGCAACCAGCCCTCTGAACCCACCTCAGATAAAGAAAGGAAGCATGATCTTCCCCAGGAAAGGTAGTTAAAAGTAACAAACCTCTGCCCCATTTGAAGTTACCCTTTGATTCAAGTGCAGTTTAATCCTTTGTTTTTTTATGCCTTCCAAAGAGGTGTGGGGTGATTCAGATGTGCTAGGCCATTAGTAAAATTGAAGAAATCTCAGAATTAAAGGAGTGAAACAGTTAGGGCACCATCTGAATATTGTATTACCTGCATGTTTCAAATAGAGAAAAGAAAAGTGGGGGGGGAAAAAAAAAAACAAGCAGCAGAGTGACTTGATACCACCTCAAAATTTGTACTGTACCAGAATATTAAATTTGTTGTTTAAAAAACATCAATAAAATGTGCCTAGTCCAATTAGCTAAAACAAAATATGTCATATTATTTAAAAAGTAAAATATTTAAGAAAATCTATTATTTAGCACTGTATTCCAGGAACAAGTGTTGTCCTTTATTCCTACAACAAACTTTTGAGAAAAATAGTATTCTTGCTCCGATTTTGTTGACATAAATCCAGGCACAGCATGATTCATTACTTCCCCAGATTCAGTTATTAAGTAGAGAAGGTTTTGGGTGGGTGGGCAGAATATGAACAGACACAGTCCTATCAGTACACCTGCACTTTTAACCACTGCATCATACAGAAAATGAAAAATATCCTCACACACAATACCACAGTATAAAGAGACTGGCTAATTTGCTGTTGGTTTCCAAAAGTTAGAGGATGAAGAGTTTATTGAAGGCAGCTTTATTACACACTGTATTCTTTCTCACACACTTTTTTAAAAAAGAATTATTTTGTTAACTCATAGAATTTTTATTATATTTCAAACTTCTTATGTAACTTTTTTTTTTTTACAAAAGGTGTATAATGTTTGTCTCGAGTAAATGTAACTCTTTTTGGAGATTTTAGATACCTACTGAATTCCATTTTCAGATTTGCTTCGGGGAGGTTGGGAGAAGATAGGTCCTTTGAAGCAGGAAGCAAAGGTTAGATTAATCCTAGTTCTATGACCTGTGAAATTAGAAATACCTAATTTTTCAAAATATGTTCCTCTTAACTATTGATCACTGAGAATAAAGTGTTATTCTCTTCATGACTCCATCAGATAGAGATCTTATCAGTCACTCTTCATTCATAATCAATACCATTTCTATTGAAGTCCATTTTTATAATCAAGATGAGTTCTAGGACATCTGCATTCCTGTTCCACATCGTTAGCCAAGGGAAGTGGGGGTTGGATTTGAACCTAATCCAGCAGTCACGTTTTCTACATGGAGAAAACCGAGACCTGGAGAAATTGGTTCATTTGCCCAAGATCACACTATTGTTCATCGCTAATGGCAGAACTGATTTCAGACCCTCTATCTATAATTTCCCAAGTGTGGTCATTGCAAACATCTCCCTTCAGGATTTGATTTCAGCTACATAAATTGGAACAAAAATCCTTTAGAGTCTTAACTACCACTCCAGTCTCATTTCTCTTCAAATCTCCCTTTAAGTGAGATACTCAACTATTTTCAGTATTTGAATGATGTCACGCTCATTCTCTTGAACAGTCATACTATTCACTATCATTAAAGATCTTCTCCTATCCCTGGGCTTTTATACATTGTTCATGTCTCAGGTTAAATATCACATCTTCTTAGAAGACTGTAACACTTGATACATTGCAATATGTGTTCCCATTTATATTAAATGTGATTTCAGTTACTAGTTTAATTGTTCTTCTGGTCACTGGTAAATTGTGTTAGGCCAGATACTCAGGCCTATGTTTAGCCCATGTTTTTTTTGTTAACTTTTTCTACCCACAGCACATAAGTCAGTAATCAAGAAATATTGTGTTCAATGACTATTTGTTTAACAAGTGACTGACAACAGGTAAGCTGGTTTCATGCAAGTAGGCTTGGTTTCTTTGACTGAATGTCTTAAAATTTAAAAATCCTTGCAATCTGAATGTCTATGTCTCCCCAAAATCCATATGTTGAAATTATAATGCCCAAGGTGATGATTTTGGGAGGTTGGGTCTTTGATAGATGCATAGGGCATGAGGGTGAAGCCCTTATGAATGGGATTAGTGTCATTATAAAAGAGACTCTACAGAGCTCCCTAGCAACTTCTGCATGTGAGGATACAAGGAGAAATTTCCAACTTCGAAGAGGGCCCCCACCAGACCCTGACCTTGGGCTTCCAGCTTCCACAACTGTGAGAAATACATTTCTACTGTTTATAAGGCACCCAGTCTGTAATGTTTTGTTATAGCATCCCAAACAAATTAAGACAATTTTAACATGGTTTTTGGTTCACAATTAACCTGTTTCCATGGTCTGGTACTGGACTTTTCTTACCTCACTACAACTTCTATATCCAGGCATACCTCAATTATTTCAGGTCTTTCACGGTGTCACATTCATTCTTGACTACAGGATTTCCCACATGCAACTTTTTATGTATAGCAAGCTCTTCAGTCTCCTTGCTCCCCCTATCTTTTAGCTCTCAAGAACCTTTATTTGTTAACTTCTTAGTACTAAAGTATTACAATCACTAGGACAACACTTGTTTTCTCACTTATATTGCAGTGCTTATCTATCTTTTTACCAATATATTGAGTGTCTTATAGTATAGTAGATGGTAAAGAGTATAACATCAATGATTATGTATTGATTGAAAGATAACTGAAAGAATCCTTGAGACCAACTATATCCTAAATATAGAGAGTGATATACAGTGTAGAATGTATATTTTCTATGATGAAAAATAAGGACTATGCCACCATCTGGTATCAGTCTCTGGTTCCTTCTCATTAAAAAAAAAAATAGTAATAATGCTTAATAAGTGTAGTTAAGGGCTTAGTCCTCATAATTATTGGCTCCAGAGCCTCTAACATTTCTATTTTACTTCGTGATATATTGATTGGTATAGTAGGGAAACATTCTTTCTTAATTTGTAGCCCTTGTTAACAATTATATATAATTCTATATCTTTCCACTGAGCCCTTAGAATGGTTGTATAATACTTCAGTTCTTTCTAAATAGTGTACGATGTATTTGTATTCTTTCAGGGGAAAATCAGTTTCCTTCTCTGGGTCCTGCTCTAAAGTTTAATGTTGTTTTTGGTGGTGTTATTCTGGATTATTTGGCATGTGTATGTAACGGGGAAGACTTCTTCATACTGAGAGATCCGTAAAATAATGGATTTGCCATTTGTTCAGATTTATTATCATTCTTATTTATTATCACTAGCTTACTAATTATTCATTTAATTTCTAATGTGTTTAACTTACTAATTCTTATTTAATACCATTAATTTACTAATTATACATTTACTAACAATTTCAAACCAGTACAGTTATAACTATTGTTTGTTTAGCCTTTTATGTGGAAGCAAAGTGCTAACTGCTTTCAGCATTATCTTGTTTGCGAACAAATCCATGTGCGAGATAATTTTAATAGTGTTATATTACTGATGAGGAAACTCTCAGTGCAGTGATGTAGTGGAAATAAGACTAAAATCCAGATATGTTCATCCTTTTAATTATTGTACTATGTTGTCTCAAAATGAAAGAAAAATTAATGAAAAATGTTAATTGTGTAAAATAAAATTCAATTACAAATGTAGTCATTTCTAAGGTATACAGAACATGTGCTCTGGACAAGAAAAATCAGGGTCATGTATATAGAATAAGAGGGCCCCAATGACAAGAAGCTCTAGATATGCATCAAAAGAAATTTATGCTCATAAAATCTTCCTGTTCCATATATATGGTCAACCTTACAGTGGTTTTTAAATACGTTTCTATAATTACAAATGAAGTATAATTCACAGGACTTTGAAGCATTCAAAGCCATATATTTGGTTTACATTTTCCAAGTTTATTTTTACAGAATGATTTACAAAAAGAGAACTAAATATATTCTTTATAAATTATGACCACATATGGATATTCCCTAGCTTTTTCATATAATGAATTTCAAAGGTCCTTTATTCTTCTTGAATCATAGCACTACATTAAAATATTCTATTGATATCTGTGCTAAAACATTTGACTTTTCAAATCTCCATCTATATCTAAGATTCTTAACAATGATGATTTTGGTACGGTGATTATGCATAGCTAAGACAGGGACCCAAACTCATAAACCAAAGCATATATCCATGTGACATGGATTTATTTTTTAATGTGCTAGACAGGTTGAGGGCAAGTGAATCCAGATTGCAAATGGGCTTTGGCTATATAGATATAGATATATAGATATAGAGAACAAACTAGTGGTTACCAGTTGGGGGAGAAGAATATAACAGGTAGTGGGGAAAGTGGGAGGTACAAACTATTGGGTGTAAAATAGGCTACAAGGATGTATTATACAACACGGAGAATATAGCCAGTATTTTGTAATAACTGCAAATAGAGTGTAACCTTTAAAATTGTATTAAATAAATAAATAGATTTTTAAATTTTAATACTCTTTAAGTAATATTATAAGCGTAAAAGTGAAAAGTTTAGAAAAGCCTCTAAGTCAACTTGGATATATACCAAATATTAGTATTTAGTAAACTCTCATTTATGTCACTATTTTTGTGCTGACTTCAGATATCAGGCTTCTCCTGATATCTCTGTGCATATGATACAATTTCTAACAAATATGTAATGGAAAAGAAAGGGTGACATTCTATATTTGAGTTTCTTTATGAAGACAGGTGTGTGCAAGCCCAGTCGTCTAAACTTGCACTGATAAGCTCCGTGTGAAGCACAGGAGAGCCTGCTGAATTGTAGGCCAGTCAGTTCTCTAGGATCCATGCTCTTTGCCACCTAACTGTTAGTTGAAATTAACAAGAATTTTCTTCACTCTTTTTCTATTGATAATATCAGAATATAATTGTTGTGCTTGTTAGCTTGAGTATTCTCTGTTGTTATTGACCAGGAGTGAGAAGAGTTACAGAATCTTGAAATTGAATAAAAAAATCTCTCATTTCCATTTCAAACATCTCCATTTTTAAATCTACAGTGCCTTGAGGATGCCAAAAGTCCTATGATAACTATTTCCATGTGCTTTCATCTGTCTGTGTGGATTCCTATTTTTCAATATTATGTAATTGGGAAAAAAAAGAAATAAATTGGATACTGAAACTAATATAAAACTACAAATGTGTCCTATAACAACCAATGTTAAAATGTATTTATCAAAATGGGCTCGTTATTTTCATGGATTGACTTTTCATATGCATATAGTTTAAACCTGAACTTATAAAATAAACTTATGCTGATAAAGCACTCATTTAATCTAATTTTTAATATAAAGGACTATTTAAGTTTAATATGAAAAATAACTCTACTTTTAAAAATATTTGAAATTCACATCTTTAGACTGCAACTGTTCTAAGTTTCTGTTATTTCTGTGCCATAGTTTATAAACTGTGAACGGCATTTGAAGGGAGAAAAGTTTTTTTCTAAGATATTGGCTCTCATATATCTATCTTATTAAAATAATTATCAGGCCATTTTTCTGAAATTTTGCACCGTTGTTAAAGAACATGTTAAGGAATACAAATATCTCATTTTTATCCAATCCATTGTTGTGGGTTTGGGGGTATGACTAGTCCTATATATACAAGACAGGTAAATGACTTAGCTTGTCATTTGCCCCATTTCAACCCTCACTTGCTACAACCTGTAAATACTGACTGTGTCTTCAGAGCTTAACTCTCAATTGTAAATAGATGCCAAAATAAACCATTGTTCGTTGTTATAGTCATAAAAACTATAGCCTATAGCCAAGGATGGTGAAAATTATTTTTCCACAGGTGTCTTAGCAAGTACAGATGGTGAAATCTACTCTTTGCTCCTTACCACTTTCTTTCAAGGGAAATACACCCTACCAACCTTTCACCTTAAAAAGTCCCTTAAGAATTGAATAACTTGAAACTGCCCGAGGGGATGGACTATTGAATGTTTTCTTCACAAGATATTAAAAACAAAAATAGGGAGTGCTTTCAAGACACTGCAGTAAACAGTCTTGATCTCCTAATGGAATACTTATTTGCAGCTGTTATCCCTTTTCTATAAAAGACACAGGAAAATAAAGAGTAGGAGCAGTACAAAAATAGACATATATGTATGACACCAGTAAATCACTGTTAACTTCCTGGAAAATAATGTAGGTGGCATTGTGTGCAGTGGTTTAAAGTCTAGGCTTTAGAATTAGAAACATCTGATTTTGAATTCTAGATTTCTTTCTGCTAACCAAGAATAGTGTTATCTGGTTTTGGTTTTTTGTTTTCTGGGGGTTTTTGGCTCAGTTCTTAATGTGTTCTTACTAAGGTCTTTGCATTTTCTGATTTACCCATACACTCACCTGTACTATAGGTGTTTTTATTGCTGTTTTACAGATGATGAATCTGAAGGAGCCTCAGAAAGGTTGCCTAATGTCACAGAAGTAGTGAATGGAAAATCCAGGTTAAAGACAAGCTCTGTTAATTTCCCCTTCCTAAGACTTAACCAAGGAAAGATCAAAACAACTGGAAGAACAAGGCACAAGAAATATTATGGTTCAAGCTCCCATATTTTGGAACATCAAATTATTTTCCTTTCTCTTTTTGAACTCTTTGAGCAAGTGGTTAGTTTGTCTACCTATGGCAAGATAGTGTCTCAAAACCTCATTTTCCTGTCTTTAAAAGATATTGAAACCAAACTAAAATTAGGATAAAATTATATGTACAGTGTTTTTCATAGTGCCTGGAAATTAGTAAGCTCTTTACAAAAGGCATCGATTACCGAGTATTTGCTGGGACGAATTACTGGGCATAGAGCATGGTCCCATCCTTTAAGAGGCTCATAGGTAGATAATGATGACTGGGAAATTCAGAGTAAATTCAGTAGGGAAGACTTAATTTAAAAAATGGTCACATTGCTCATCTTCATAAAACACATTCTCTAGCTCTGATAAAGAGTTTTGTTTCATTCACTTAGCAGGCATGTATTCATATCTATTGCATGGTATGCATTAAGTGTAGGTTTCTGCATAAAAGGAATTCATGATGTGTTAGAAAATGTGGTTTAATGTTAATGACAGTAGAGTTCTGCTCAGATAGTTTTGTCATGGTCACAACAATTTGACTCTCATGGCCTTAAAATAGTGAAACAGAGTGAAGTACCATGCACCTTCATTTTGACTAGGGGAAATAGCTGAAAACAAATGCAGGAAATACCTCCATATTATGTTAAGTTTCTTGAACAAGTTGCCATGTTCATGCCTCAGGGCCTTTGTACTTATTTTTTCATCTGTCTGGAACCCTCCCTCCTCACTTCTCCACCTCAATATTCCAAGGTTTGATCTTTCACCTGCTTCATGTGCCTCTACTGAAATAATCCCTTTCTAGCATTGCTTTCGATAATTATTTTAAATAGCACCACCACCGTTTTCCAAACCCAACATTCCTAAAACATTTATCTCTGTCTGCTTTAGTTTTTTTTCCATAGGGATGTTTACTCCATAGAGAAAAAATTTTCATGTTATTTTAGTAGCACCTAGAACAATTCCTTCCATATTAATGGTGTTTAATAAATATTTGCAGAATCAATTTTGAGTTCTAAGAATAGTGTGTTCTTGAGGCTTGCTATCACAGATCATACTCATATTAACCATTCAATAGAATAGACACCACTAATCACAGAAGCTTGCTTTTATTCAAAAAGAGTGAGAAGAGTCATGCGGAAGCTGCTTAGGGGGTGCAGTATCCATGGAAAGAAAGAGGTAATCTAGGGATTCCTTTATTCTCTTAAAGCCAACAGAGTAGAACCTTTCAGAGAATTACTTGTAAAGATTAGTTGTATGACACTCTCTAGGTTTATCCACATCTCTACAAATGACCCAATTTCATTCCTTTTAGTGGCTGAGTAATATTCCACTATGTACCACATAAGTACCACATCTTCTTTATCCATTCCTCTGTTGATGGACATTTAAGTTGCTTCCATGTCCTGGCTATTGTAAATAGTGCTGCTGTGAACATTGCGGTGCATGTATCTTTTTGAATTACGGTTTTCTCTGGGTATATGTCCCATAGTGGGATTGCTGGGTCATAGATAACTAATGAGAACATACTGTATAGCACAGGAACTCTACTTAATGCACTGTGGTGACCTAAATGGGAAGGTAATCCAATAAAAGGTGATATATGTTTATGTATAGCTGATTCATTTTGCTGTGCCATAGAAACTAACACAACATTGTAAAGCAACTACACTCCAATAAAAATTAATTAAACAAAAGATTAGTTGTACCTCCAAGAATTGAAGACTGATATTTGGCTCCTATGTTGTTTATCTATTTAGTCAACTGTCCTACCAATAAGTCTCTGTACAATCTGCAGAACCTGAGGTAAGTGGCGAGACAACCTGGGGCTGATAGAGTAGCAGAGTGGAGCTGCCTGTGCTCCCATTATTGACACGAGTAGGCTGAATGAGTGTACACTGAATGAGTGTACTCTTTGAGCTTGAGCCATTTGGCCCATACCTCACATAAAAGAACATATTCTCAGGAAGGAGACTTAGAAGTAAAAGACCATGGGGAAGACGATTGGACACCAACACTGGCTGGGAAATTGTGAGCAAGGGTAGGAATTTAGTTTAGCAGTCCTGAATTTCAAAAATCAAGGAAACTTAAAATGGGAGGGTGCCTATTGAATTTCTGTGAACCACCCATGCAAATATGACCAAAGAGCTGGCATCTGGACACTTTTTGTCAGAAAAGAAACTGTGTACCAGGCAGTGTTAGCAAGAGAAACAGGATGATCGACCAGGAGACAAGTCTGCCACTTGAACTTGTTTAGCAAAGAAATGTTTGCCTTTTTCTACCCTTCCTTCTCCCTGTAACAATAAATGGAATAGCTAGTTATTAGAAGAGGGACTATAGTTTGTTTTATAGCCCAAGGTTCCCTTCTTTCCTCCATTCCAAACAGCCAGGACCTCCACTTTACTCTTTAGTTAGAGGACACAAGGAAATAAAGCTTTAGAGTTTGAGAATGAAATTAACTAACAACAACAAAAAACTAACTAAAGAAGGGGAATGGGTCTTAATTATCATACTGAGATATGCGTGACTCAAAATCTATGAGTTTAATTCAGATGTCATTATCAAGTCAACAAGTGTCAAGTGTTATTCTACCAAGTACAGTTGTAATAATGATAGCTATATGAAGAAATAGACTCTAAATATTTATAAATTAACAAGTTCAATATTACAGCTACGATGAGATCAACATATTGTTTATATACCACCTCCCTCAGTAACAAAACAGCTACATGCATCTTTGGCAGATATTTTGATTTTTTGTCTTTCAAAATGAGATCTAAATCATAGTCTGAAACATTGGTTAGAGCTTTAGCCTAAATTATCTCCTTAAAAAGAGAGTAGCCATTTTACTGTTGATGGATAAAAGGAGTTATTTCTTTGTTAGTATGCCTCAGAGGACCTAACAAATTCAAAAAAAATCAAAGAAAAATTCAAATGCCAAATGCAAGTTGATTCTTCTATGAGCCATGTTGCATTTTAAGATGTGTTATAACCAATTGATGATTTGTGTGTAGACATAAAAAGACAATTTCATGGGGTGTCTCAGTATATATTTTTTGAATGAAGGAAAGTTCTCCATATCTTTGCATTCTGAATATAGCAAAAACTGCTTTAATTGAAGAAAAGGAAAAACAACAAAAAAGCATTGATTCTAGGCTTTGTGGTCTCCTATGATTAGTAGTGGTCTCTTTCCCTACCATTGAGGTCACTTAAGCCATCAGAATTAGCCCGGAATACCTGGTCAGCATGAGGAATGGTCATCCCATCACATTTTAAAAATTGTTTAAAACATAGCAATCATTTAAATGGACACTTTATGCAAAGAGAAATTTTAATGAATTAAAAAATAGAATAGGCAGTGAGGAGGAAGTATTGAGTAGTGGTAAGTGGCATGTACATTTTCTCTTGCATTTATGTCCTGCTAAATGCACTGTGACTTTCTGACTTTTCAGTTTTGAAGTTTCAAAATGCATGCTTTCTTTCTAATCAAACATTGTTTCTATTCAAAATAGCAGTGACAGTTTCAAAGTTTTAAAGTTATTTTTTAATGATGGACATCTTGCAATCAGTCTATACTTAATAATAGCATTTTATACTTGGCAATGTTTATCATAAATGATCAAAGTGGTTTAAATGTTTTTATTTAGAACACTGAAGGGCAACAGTTGGCATTACAATTCTTTATTCTTTAACCTTTGGGGGAGAAAACTGCAGTAGAAAGAAATTAAATCTTTTAGCTTACAGAAGAAATGTGGCACGCAAATACAAATTATCAGTGAGTGATTTGTTTTTAATTCACAAAATGAGTCAGTAGGCAATAGTTGTCAATAGAAATAAATATCTGACTCTCAACCCTCTTTACTTTTACAAAATGAGTTATTCATAGTTATTTCTTTGGTGGCAGTCGTGGTGACAGTGAGAGGGTTGTCTCAATTTGGCAACGTCAACACTCATAAAAGAACACATGGCCTTCTTTTCCTTCATTTTAATGAGACATTGTTTCTCAAATAAACCCAGAAGATTTAGAAAATTTAGATTAGGTTAAATATTACAGATATATTTTCTTTATTCATAATTCTCATTTTATAACAGTAAACATTGCATACTTTAATAAACACAGTGCTAAATTCTAAATTTAATTAGTATTGAATATAATTATAATGGTTCTTTTTGATATACTTAAGGCCATTTTACCCCAACTATTTCCCATCTTGCTGGAAATCATACATTTTTGAATCCTTCAAGTTTATTTTTCTAGATTTTCCTATTTCAGTAGAATTATACCAAGAATGTATGTGATAATGAAAGCTAGATATAACTCTCAAATAGGTGAATCACTGTCATTTAAGAACAGCAAAGTTGACAAGGGAAAAGGACTTGTGCAGACATCAGTGAAACTCAAAATGGTAGAGAGTTTCAAAGGGGGAAGAAAGTACATTTCTATGACAAATTGGCTTTAGCTCAATTGCAGACTCTAAAGGACATCAGACTATCTTTCTTATTCACTACTCTATTTGTAGCAATTAGTACAATGTCTGTCACCAAATAAATATTTGTTGTGTAAATTATAAATGAATTCACACCTACACTTTGCAATCAGGCCAGTCTCAATATATGATTTCTTCTCCTAATTATTTAGCAAGTCCAAAGTGGAATTAAAGTTAGTTTGGCATCTAGCTTTATGACAATTTTGAAGTAATCTAATAATTCTATAACTCACTTTCTTTATGTCTAACACTTGAGTCATAATCTTTGATTCACAAAGATTTTGTAGCTGTATCTAGATACTAGTCCTCCTGTAAATGTTTGTAAATCACTTATAGTTCAAATACATGACATTTATAGGCATTGTAGTAAATTCACAGTGGATTTACTTTTTGGTTAATCTATCCAGAACTCTAGGATATAGGAGAATAGATAATGCTCTTCCCATTTTTTAAAATTAGATACAGTAAAATTGAAAAAAATGTTGATTCAGAAAGATTTCCTTATTTTTACTTTCCACTTTGAAGGTTTGACACTGTAGTAATACATTTCACAAATTTACATTTAGTGAATAGGGATTTAGAATTAGTGCAAGGATGAAATAAAGCTACCAACTCTGGAAAACATTATAGGAAATAGATACCCCAAACAGAAAATAGTTCAAATAATAGAGGCAATTAACATTTACTTCATAAGTATAGTATTTAAGAAAGCTTCACTAACAGGAATAGTTAGGTATACGATGGGTCCAGTGTACTCCCATTAATATAAATGAATATCAGAGATTCTACTAATTATTATGAATAGAATAAATTCCAAAAATATTCAATCTTATACAGAATTTCTGAAAATTAGTCATTCCATATAATGAATATTCAAGATAAATGAAGAAACTCATTTAAGGGATAAAGGAAATAGTTTTGTGGTAGGCAGAATAATGTTCCCACGGTAGTCGGCATCCTAATCCATGATCCTGTGAATCTGTTACCTTACATGGCAGAAGGGACTTTCAAGATGTTATTAAGTTAAGGACAGTGAGACAAGGAGATTATCCTGGATTATCCAGGAGGAACCAATCTAATCACATGAGTCCTTAAGAGAGGACTCATTTCCAGATATAGTCAAAGAAAAAGATGTGACTATAGAAGAAAGGTCAGAGGCTTACAATGTTGTAGGTTTTGCAGATGTAAGATGGGTGCCATGAGCCAAAGAATGCAGGCTGCCACTAGAAACTAGAAAAGACAAGAAAACAAATTGTCCCATAGAGCCTCCAGAAAGAAACACAGAATGGCTGACATTTTGATCTAAGCCTGGAAAGATCTGTATCAGATCTCTGATCTACCAAATGGTAAAGTAATAAATCTGTGTTCTTCTAAGCTACTAAGTTTGTGGTACTTTGTTAGTCACCATAGAAATCCAATACAAGTTCCAACATAGGCTGTGTAAATTCTTGCTAATTATTGATCATTATTTAATCATTTTATTGAAGATCAAGGTCAAATCTATGCTTAATAATTATAGCACTAAATAAAAATGTAAGAACTAGTTTTTTCCCTTACAGTTGGTGAGGCTAGATACCCTATGAAATTTAAAGAAAAGGAAAAACTTTGACAGTGGTTCGTACTATATGTCTGAACTGAGTACTTGTTAAATGCTACATCATTAATTGTAATAATGATGTTATAGTTTTCCATTAAACGAATGTGGAAAGTAAGTCTTGAAACATTAAGACAAATTCCCAATCACCAGAAGGTTATTAATGACGGAATTTACATTCTAAGACAGGTTTTAAACTTACCACTTCATGGCTCTGTAATAATTCCCATTCTGACTGTATTTCTTGAATCCCTTCCTTCCTACTCAATTTGCTGCTTCTAATCATCTATGGAACAGGGGAGTCAGAAGAACTAATTTTCTTAGAGTTGGATATGAAAATAGAGTAGAGTGATAATGAGGACATGAAGGTCAATCTAAGAATGAAATTCATGAGCTTCAGTGAATGAACTTTTTATATACATATTCATGATATGAAGACTATGCTAGTTTTTAGACTTATAAGCACTCTTGCTCTATTATTAGTGTGCCTGTAATAGCAGAGACAAACCTGTTGAATAAGCTAAAGATATCGTGTTATTGACTGCATGTTTATGTCCTGATGAAATGCATATGTTGAAATCCTAACTTTCAGTGTGATGGTATTAGGAGGTGGAGCCTTTGGGATGTATTTAGATCATGAGAATGGAGCCCTCTTGAATGGAATTAGTGTCCTCATAAGAAGGAACATAAAATCTTGCCCTCTTTCTCTCTGCTCTCTGCCATGTGAAGACACAACAAGAAAATAGTCATCTGCAAATCAGGAAGAGTGCCCTCATGAGATATAAGATGGCCAGTTCCTTTACCTTGGACTTCCCAGCCCCCAGAACTATGAAAAATAAGTGTTTGTTGTTTAAGCCACCCAGTCTCTGGTAATTTTGTTACAGCTGCCCAAACTGACTAAGATAGTTGTCAAACTCATGACAGAGGGTATATTAATAGAACCGTGCACATTGCATGATTGAAGTCAAGGATTGTTTACTTTCTCAGGGCTGCCATAACAAAGTACCATAAACTAGATAACTTAAAATGACACAAATTTATTGTATCACATTTCTGCAGAAGTCCAGTATCAAGGTGCCATGTTTCCTCTGAAACATGTAGGGGAGAATCCTTCCTTGCCTATTCCAACTTCTGGTAGCCCCAGTTGTTCCATACCTTGTGCCAGTATAACTCCAATCTCTGCCTCCATCTTCACATGGCCATCTTCCCTCTGTGTGTGTTTTCACATGGCATTCTCCTCTCTGTATATATTTGTGCCCAATATGCCTCTTCTAATAAGGACACTTGCTGTATTGGGTTAGGACCCACCTTAATGGCCACATCTTAACTTGATTACATCTTCAAACAGCTTAGTTTCAAATAAGGTCGCATGCACAAGTATGGATGTTAGGATTTCAACATAACTTATTGGAGGACACAATTCAACCCATAAAAAGAGTTATGAACAAGTTCCAGGGAAAACTGAGAAGAAATATTCTTCAGGTGGACCAGATTCTAAATGACTAATTCTTGAGCAAGGGTTTTGGAAGAGGATTCAAAAAAAAACCCTTGGATGGTGTTTGGATATCATGGTACTTCTCATGGCTCCTAGATTCCTGATGTGACAAATGTCTGAATGAAGAATTTGGTAGCTCATTTTTATTTTGTGTTTTGATGCTGTTCTAGTTTTTGATTGTTGGTTTAATAGATAAGTGGAAATGACATGTATTTGACTATGACAGTCAGAGAGAAGGATGAGTACACATTAAACTCAGTTTTAATAAAGAGCTTCAGATTTTTCATAAGGGCTGAAGCTGTAATTAGGCAGAAAAAGATGATGGACACAGGTGGAAAACAGGAAAGCAGTATGTACATTAAGCAAGAAAAATGAACTCTAAGCAGAATAAAAGGACCGAAGGCAGAAATGAAAAGGGAAGCTTAGAGAAAAACTCTGAAGAAAATCCTACTTTTTAACTTCAACAATGAATTCATAGGTTTTTCACAGAGCACAAATTGTATCTTAGATAATCAGGTATCTAATTGCACCATTATGAAAATATCACTCTGAATTCTTAAGCCATTAGCTCAGCATGAAATATAATCCCAGAAAGATATAAAGAATTTAGGTATATTTGTTATCTTCTTCAAGTAAATAATGATTTTCTAATGAGTTTTATTTTTATCAATAAAAGATATGTGGAAAAATCATAGGAGTAAACAAATTCAGAAAAAGAGAAATAAGTGACTACTTAAGATTTTATGTGTAAACCTTGATCAATGTTTCAAATACAAAGGAAGTGATATACAATAGAATTTTTTGTGATTTTATTTGTACTCCTTAAACAAACAAGTCAAATAGTGTATTTTTTTTTTCTGAAGAGAAACCTCTCAGAAAACAATCAGCTATAATTGTTGAGCTCATTTTAATTTTGTGAATTCTACCCATACCTCTTTTTTTCTTTAAATGTTTGCCTCTGAAAACTTTAAATATTTTCACTTATGAAATTTGCTTTCACAATTAAACATGGTAGCTAAGGAGTTACTTACTTATCCTTGTTATTAACCATGCACTTGCAAAATCATCATTCCTAAATTATACTATATTTTCATAAGATTCAGTAAATCCTGTATTTTCTGTTTAGCATAATGGGTAAAAGCTTATATCTGAAGTGAAAATGCACAGTTTCAATTTAGCTTCAGACCCTGCTTTTTTCTGCTATGAAATGAGGATAATAATGTTACTGAACTCACAGGATCTTTTTCAGGATTCAATGAGTAATATTTATGAGGCATGTGTACAAGTGCTTATCATATAATCAGCAGAAAATGCATGTCACATATTAATATTATTGTTAAAAACATTTTAAGGATCAATGATTATTTCAGTTTTAGAATATCTGTTTGGGAAAAACAAAATTGAGGAAAAGAAAATAAATGAGACCAACAGAGGAAGGCAAAATAGACGGAAGACAATGAAAAAGGTTTTACAAAGAACCATCATTACTTCCATTATGAGCAACAGCCCTTGTTTCCTCTAGAATATCCACATGTGATACATATATTCCAATAGACAAAGCACCACTAAAAAATATTTTGAAAATAACTCTTCTCTGCTTATTTTACCCCATAAATGTAGCACATAGTAATATTGCTTAAAACTCTTCTTTTTTCCTCTATCACCTATTTTCTGCACACGCAACAGATACACACACACTTCTTTCTTCAAAAATGATCTCAGAACATCCTTACTCATAGAGTTGAATAACTCTAGTCCTATTTTTATCATGATAGGAAATTATCTGGCAATAAATAAATCCCCTAGAGGGTTGGAGAGTGGAGGAAACTCAACTGGCTGAGCCAGAAGCCCCTTTGTTCCACACAGAAAACAGAAAGTAGACTCAAACAATACTCATTTTATTCACATTGCATAAAAAAAAAACCCAACATTTTAGAGTGAAGAGGTAAATGTTTAGGTTGCCTTGTTAATCAGGGTCTAATCATATGATAGAAACCACCAGAATATGTAAATACAGTAATGTAGAGAACTGGTATTCAAGTGAGAGAAAAGATAAAAATCCAAAATTAGGAGAGTGAAATGTCCAGAACTCAGCAATATGTAGCTACTATACCCTCTAGACTGAAGACTAAGGGGAGAAGATTTTTGGGGAGAGGAGGGGTGGGACATAGACCCAGGATAGACTGCAGGAGGAAGAATACACAGTGGGTTTATCTGGAAGAAATTGCATCCACAGAGGGGACAGAACCAGTCCCATGTAACCCAAGATAGAGAGACAGGAAAATAGAGTCCATATATTCCTTCCCTACGCTTGACTAACAATCTCCCAAAAATACCTTCCAAGGCCATACCTAGCTGGAAGACAGCTGACTAGAATTCTTAGTAAATACAGCACCAGCCACCCCATAATACATAGCAAAGAAAAGAGCAAGGGTAGATGCAGGGATTCATGGGCAATCAAATGCTGGAAAAGCACAGTAAATGTTAGGGAGACTGTTCATGGGGACAGATGAAAACAACAATTACAGAGAGACCTTCAAGACTGCAGATGAGTAAGACATGGAGATCAGCTTCCGCCCCATAAATATATCAAAAACACATTTACATGTGGAACAACTCCTACAGATCACCTACTGAATGCTGGCAGAAGACTTCAGACTTCCCAAAAGGCAAGAAAATCCCCACGTACCTGGGTAGGACAAAACAAAAAAGGAAAAACAGAGACAAAATATAGAGATGGGACCTGCACCTCTGGGAAGGAGCTGTGAAGGAGGAAAGTTTCCAGACACTAGAAAGCCCCTTCATTGACAGGCATGGAGCGGGGGAAGCTTCAGAGCCATAGAGGAGAGCACATCAACAGGGGTGCAGAGGGCAAAGCAGAGAGATTCTGACACAGAGAATTGGTGCTGACCAGCACTCACTATCCTGAGATGCTGAGCCTCAAGCTTTGGATGTCAGACCCCAGGGAGAGGACTGGGGTTGGCTGCTTGAAGACAGCCTGAAGGGGGCTAGTGCACCACAGCTGGCTAGGAGGGAGTCTGGGGAAAAGTCTGGACTTGCTGGAGAGGCAAGAGACCATTTTTTCAGGGTGTGCAAGGAGAGGGGCTTCCTGCTCTGTGTGCCCATAAACAGCAGAACACTGCCTAAGCAAGCTCCAGAGACAGGTGCGAGCCGTGATTATCAATTTGGACCCCAGAGGTGGGCACAGACCACTAATGCTGCTTCCACTGCCACCAAGAATCCTGTGCGCAAGCACAGGTCACTACCCACACCCCTCTGCCCCGGGGAGCCTGTACAGCACAGCAAGCCACTGCCAGGGTCCCGGGATCCAGGGCCAACTTCCCCAAGAGAGCACACAGCATGCCGTAGGCTTTGCAACATCACACGGCCTCTGCCACGAGAGGCTTGCCCCGCATTCCAATTATGATTACCATACCCCTCCCTCTCCCTGGCCTGAGTGAGCAAGAGAGTCCTAATCAGCTGCTGCTTTATCCCCCTCCTGTCTGGGTGGCAACAGATGCCTGAGGGCGACCTACATGCAGAGGTGGGGCCAAAACCAAAGCTGAACCCTGGGAGCTGTGCGAACAAAGAAGAGAAAGGGAAATTTCTCTGTGCAGCCTCAGGAGCAGTGGATTAAATCCCTGCAGTCAACTTGATAAACCCTGCATCTGTGGAATACCTGAATAGACAATGAGGCAGTGGACTTTGGGAGCAACTGTAGACTTGGGGTTTACTTTCTGCATTTCATGTGTTTTGGGTTTTATGTTTATGTTATTTTAGTTTTAATGCTTGTTTACATTGGTGGGTTTGTTTATTGGTTTGGTTATTCTCTTCCTTTTTTTTTTTTTTTTTTTTCTCTTTTTGTGAGTGTGTGTGTCTGTGTACATTTCTTTGTTTGATTTTGTCTGTTTAGGTTTGCTTTTACCATTTGTCTTAGGGTTCTGTCTGTTTTTCGTTCTTTTCTTTGTTTTTCTTTTTATGTGTGTGTGTGTGTGTGTGTGTGTGTGTGTGTGTGTGTGTTTCTTTGTGTGATTTTGCCTGTCTAGTTTTCCTTTTACCATTTGTTTTGGAGTTCTATTTATGGTTTTCTTTTTTTTCTTCCTTTTCTTCCATACTGTGTGACTGGCAGGGTTTTGGTGCTCCAGCAGGGTGTCGAGCCTGAGCTTCTGAGGTGGGAGAGATGAGCCCAGGACATTGGACCACCAGAGACCTCCTGGCACCAATTAATATTAATCGGTGAGAGCTCTCCCAGAGATCTCCATCTCAACACTAACACCCAGCTCCACCAAACAGCCAACAAGCTCCAGTGCTGGTTGCCCCATGCCAAACAACTAGCAAAACAGGAACACAACCCCACAATTGGCACAGAGGTGGCCTAAAGTCATGCTAAGTTCACAGACACCCCAAAACTCAACAGTGAACATGACCCTGCCCACCAGAGGGAGAAGATCCAGAACACAGGCACCGGTCCACCCACCATGAAGCCTAAACAAGCCACTGAACCAACCTCACTCACTAGGGGAAGACACCAAAAATAAGAGGAGTTACGAGCCTGCAGCCTGTTAAAAGGAGACTCCAAACACAGTAAGTCAAACAAAAAGAGAAGACAGAGAAATATGCAGCAGATGAAGGAGCAAGGTAAAAACCCACCAGACCAAACAAATGAAGAGCAAATAGGCAGTCTACCTGAAAAAGAATTCAGAGTAATGATACTATAGATGATCCAAAATCATAGAATGGAGAAAATACAAGAAACGTTTAACAAGGACTTAGAACCAAAGAGCAAACAATGATAGACAACACAATAAATGAAATTAAAAATTCTCTAGAAGGAATCAATAGAAGAATAACTGAGGCAGAAGAACAGATAAGTGTCCTGGAAGATAGAATAGTGGAAATAACTGCCACAGAGCAGAATAAAGAATGTAAAGAATTGAGGACAGTCTCAGAGACATCTGGGACATTAAGTGCACCAACATTCGAATTATAGGGGCTCCAGAAGACAAGAGAAAAAGAAAGTGACTGAGAAAATATTTGAAGAGATTATAGTCTAAAAAGTCTGTAAGGTGGGAAAGGAAATAGCCAATCAAGTCCAGAAAGTGCAGAGAGTCCCATACAGGATAAATCCAAGGAAAAACATGCCAAGACACATGTTAATCAAACTCAAAAATTAAATACAAAGAAAAATATTAAAAGAAGCAAGGGATAAACAACAAATAATATACAAGGGAATAACCATAAGGTAAACAGCTGATATTTCAGCAGAAACTCTGCAAGCCAGAAGGGACTGGCAGGACATATTTAAAGTGATGAAAGAGAAAAACCTACAACCAAGATTACTCTACCCAGCAAGAATCACATTCAGATTGGATAGAGAAGTTAAAAACTTTACAGACAAGCAAAAGTTAAGAGAATTCAGCACCACCAAACCAGCTTTACAACAAATGTGAAAGGAACTTCTCTAGGCAAGAAACACAAGAGAAGGAATAGACCTACAAAAAGAAACCCAAAACAATTAAGAAAATGTTAATAGGAACATATATCTCGATAATTACCTTAAATGTAAATGGATTAAATGTACCAACCAAAAGACACAGACTGTCTGAATGGATACAAAAACAAGACCCATATATATTCTGTCTACAAGAGACCCACTTCAGACCTAAGGACACATAATGACTGAAAGTAAGGGGATGGAAAAAATATTCCATGCAAATGGAAATCAAGAGAAAGCTGGACTAGCAATTCTCATATCAGAAAAAAATAGACTTTAAAATAAAGATTATTACAAGAGACAAAGAAGGACACTACATAATGATCAAGGGATTAATCCCAGAAGAAGATGTAACAATTTTAAATATATATGCACCCAACATAGGAACACCTCAATACATAAGGCAAATGCTAACAGCCATAAAAGGGGAAATTGACAGTAACACAATAATAATAGGGGATTTTAATACCCCACTTTCACCAATGGACAGATCATCCAGAATGAAAATAAATAAGGAAACACAAGCTTTAAATGATATATTAAAGATGGACTTAATTGATATTTATAGGACATTCCATCCAAAAACAAAAGAATACACTTTCTTCTCAAGTACTCATGAGACATTCTCAAGGATAGATCATATCTTGGGTCACTAATCAAGCCTGGTAAATTTAAGAAAACTGAAATTGTATCAACTAACTATTCTGACCACAATGCTATGAGACTAGAAATCAATTACAGGGAAAAAAAATGTAAAATACAAACACATGGAGGCTAAACAATACATTACTAAATAACGAAGAGATCACTGAGGAAATCAAAGAGGAAATCAAAATATACCTAGAGACAAATGACAATGAAAACACAACAACACAAAACCTATGGGATGCAGCAAAAGCAGTTCTAAGAGGGACATTTATAGAAATACAATCAACCTCAAGAAACAAGAAACCTCTCAAATAAACAACCTAATCTTACACATAAAGCAATTAGAGAAAGAAGAACAACAGCAACAACAAAAAAAACAAAGTTAGCAGAAGGAAAGAAATCATAAAGATCAGATCAGTGACAAATGAAAAGAAATGAAGGAAACAGTAGCAAAAATCAATAAAACTAAAAGCTGGTTCTTTGAGAAGATAAACAAAATTGATAAACTATTAGCCAGACTCATCAAAAAAAAAAAAAACAAAACAAAACAAGAACACTCAAATCAACAGAATTAGAAATGAAAAAGAAGTAACAAATGACACGAAAGAAATACAAAGCATCATGAGAGATTGCTACAAACAACTAAATGCCCATAAAATGTACAACCCGGAAGAAATGGACAAATTCTTAGAAAAGTACAATCTTCGAAGACTGAATGAGAAAGAAAGAAAATATGAGCAGACCAATCACAAGCTCTGATATTGAAACTGTGATTAAAATCGTCCAACAAACGAAAGACCAGGAGCAGATGGCTTCACAGGTGAATTCTATCAAACATTTAAAGAGCTAATACCCATCCTTCTCAAACTCTTCCAAGATGTAGCAATGGGAGGAACACTCCCAAACCCATTCAACGAGGGCACCATCACCCTGATAGTAACACTAGACAAAGATATCACAAAAAAAGAAAACTACAGGCTAATATCACTAATGAATATAGATGCAAATATCCTCAACAAAATGCTAGCAAACAGAATCCAACAGAACATTAAAAGGATCATACACCATGATCAAGTGGAGTGTATGCCAGGAATGCAAGTACTCTTCAATATATACCAAAAAATCAATGTGATACACCATTTTAACAAACTGAAGGAGAAAAACCATATGATTATCTCAATAGATGCAGAAAAAGCTTCAACAAAATTCAACACCCATTTATGATAAAAAAAACTCTCCAGAAAGTCAGCATAGAGGGAACCTACCTCATTACAATAAAGGCCATATATGACAAATCTACAGACAACATCATTCTCAGTGGTGAACACCTGAAACCATTTCCTCTAAGATCAGAAACAAGACAAAGTTGCTCTCACCACTGTTATTCAACCTAGTTTTGGAAGTTTTAGCCGTGGCAATAAGCGAAGAAAAAGAAATAAAAGGAATCCAGATTGGAAAAGAAGTAAAAGTGTGACTGTTTGCAGATGACATGATACTATACATAGATAATCCTAAAGATGCTACCAGAGAACTATTTGAGCTAATCAATGAATTTGGCAGAGTAGCAGGATAAAAAATTAATGCATAGAAATCTCTTGCATTCCTATATACTAATGATGAAAAATCTGAAGAGAAATTAAGGAAATATTCCCATTTACCATTGCAACAAAAAGAATAAAATATGTAGGAATAAACCTACCTAAGGAGACAAAAGACCTGTATACAGAAATCTATAAGACACTGATGAAAGAAATCAAAGACCATGCACACAGATGGAGAGATATACCATGTCCTTGGAATGGAAGAATCAACATTGTGAAAATGCCTATACTACCCAAAGCAATCTACAGATTCATTGCAATCCCTATCAAACTACCAATGGCATTTTTCATAGGACTAGACAAAAATTTTTACAACTTGTGTGGAAACACAAAAGACCCTGAATAGCCAAAGCAATCTTTAGAAAGAAAAAGGGAACTGGAGGAATCAGGTTCCCTGACTTCAGACTATACTACAAAGCTACAGTAATCAAGACAGTATGGTACTGGCACAAAATCAGAAATATAGAGCAATGGAACAGGATAGAAAGCCCAGAGATAAACCTATGCACATATGGTCACTTTATCTTTGACAAAGGAGGCAAGAATATACAATGGAGAAAAGACAGCCTCTTCAATAAGTGGTGCTGGGAAAACTGGACAGCTACATGTAAAAGAAAGAAATTAGAACACTTCCTAACACCACACACAAAAATAGACTCAAAATGGATTAAAGACCTAAATGTAAGGCCAGACACTATAAAATTCTTAGAGGAAAACATAGGCAGAACACTCCATGACATAAATTACAGCAAGATCCTTTTGTACCCACCTCCTAGAGAAAGGGAAATAAAAACAAAAATAAACAAATGGACCTAATAAAACTTAAAAGTATTTTCACAGCAAAGGAAACCATAAACAAGATAAAAAGAGAACTCTCAGAATAGGAAAAAAATATTTCAAACCAAGCAACTGACAGAGGATTAATCTCCAAAATATACAAGCAGCTCATGCAGCTCAATTTCAAAAACACAAACAGCCCAATCAAAAAATGGGCAGAAGACCTAAATAGACAGTTCTCCAGAGAAGATATACAGATTGCCAATAAACACATGAAAGGATGCTCAACATACTAATCATTAGAGAAATGTAAAACAAAACCACGATGAAGTATCACTTCAGATGGGTCAGAATGGCCATCTTCAAAAAATCTACAAAGAATAAATGCCAGATAGGGTGTGAAGAAAAGAGAACCCTCTTGCACTGTTGGTGGGAATGTAAACTGATACAGCCACTATGGAGACCAGTATGGAGGTTCCTTACAAAACTAAAAATAGAACTACCTTATGACCCAGCAATTCCACTGCTGAGCATATACCCTGAGAAAACCATAATTCAAAAAGAGACATGTACAAAATGTTCATTGTAACAGTATTTACAATAGCCAGGACATGGAAGCAACCTAAGTGTCCATCGACAGATGAATGGATAAAGAAGATGTGGCACATATATACGATGGAATATTACTCAGCCATAAAAAGAAATGCAATTGAGTTATTTGTAGTGAGGTGGATGGACCTAGGATCTGTCATACAGAGTGAAGTAAGTCAGAAAGAGAAAAGAAAATACTGTATGCTAACACACATATACGGAATTTAAAAATAAATGGTTCTGATGAACCTAGGAGCAGGACAGGAATAATGAGGCAGACATAGTGAATGGACTTGAGGACATGGAGAGGAGGAAGTGTAAGCTGAGACAAAGTGAGAGAGTAGCATTGACATATGTACACTACTAAATTTAAAATAGATAGCTAGTGGGAATCAGCCGCATAGGACAGGGACATCAGCTCAGTGCTTTTTGACCACCTAGAGGGCTGGGATAGGGAGGGTGAGAGGGAGATGCAAGAGGGAGGGTATATGAGGATATATGTATACCTAGAAGTGATTTACTTTGTTATACAGCAGAGACTAACACAACAGTGTAAATCAATTATACTCCAATAAAGATGTAAAAAACAACAACAACAATTACATTATATCATACCAAAGACTTAGATGGAAGGATGGATGAATGGATGGATAGATTAGAGAGGAGGGAGAGAGAGAGAGAGAAAGTAGAGGGAAGCAAGCAAACCCAAATCTATCTTGGGTGATAATCAGCAACTATGAATATAAGTTTCAAGGAGGACTTTATTAGCTTTGGCGCATGTTTGGTGACAGTAACTGTTATGTTGATTTATAAATGATAAATATCTGTTCATTTTATTACATTTGTATTTGTTATCGTTTCTTTCTTTATTAAAACTTTAATAAAGAATATTAAGTGGCATAACACTACAGCATTTTTTACCCCGCTTTGGGATGACTTTAGAATTATAGCTATTCTCTCATGTTTTCTAATGTTTTCCTTTTCACAACTTGCAATTTCTTTAAAAACAAACAGTAACATCAGCAGTGGCTAGTTGACTCACTTTCACTTAAAGATCCAATTTGTAATCTATGTGGTTCCCTTCCAATTAATTATGCATATACTTTGTTTACTTGTGGGAGAACATATTCCTACCTTCTCAGCTTATTCACTGGAAGGCCAATCCCAGTTCCTTCATAATTATAGTGTTTGTTTAGAGCACTGAAAATCTGTATTATTACAAACCAGGCATTGTTGTTATCTTTTTTTATAATGGAATTAGGAAACATGTTTCAGAGTCTCTTCTCTATCTAGAAGTATGGTTGTCCAGATTGAAGTCATTGGGAATCCTTCCCAACATTTCAGGATTTCAAACTTATTCTCAGGGTTTTCAAGGTGATGACACTGTGCTTTACAGAGAATATCCTTAGTCCAGCTTTTTCACACAGTAAATAATCCAAACCAATATATACTATTATGTTAGCTTTTGTAAACCTCAGTCTTCTCACTTACAATGTAATTATTGTCAATATAAAAGAGGATACAATATACACATGTTCAATCAAGACACATCTTTATAAGTCTATTTTTATAGAAAAGACACTGAAAGTTTGTTAGAAGGTTCTGTGTTCTGTTATGGTTTTGACTCTCCTCTTGTGATTGTCAGAATTTCATAGCCTCTCTCCACTTTCAACTTATTCTTCTAATTCTATAATGGATCTATAATTTAACCATGACAGAAAAACATTTAAATAACAGTAGGTTGGTTCCATCTGAGGACAAAAGAGTTTTAAAATAATGTGTATCAGCTTTACTACAATGAACTTTATGACATTACTTCGGTCTAATTAGACTCAATTTTTTTCACCTTTCTTTTACTTGGCTGAAGATTGCATAATTTAGATTGTCAAATTAATGATCTCATTTATGTGACCTAATATTGTATTTTCTTTGTTATCTCTAAGAAATCATAAAAGTGATGCTATTTCAACGTTTTGAAAATAATTCAATTATTAAAATTTTTCCTATGTTTACACACATTTAATTATAATGGTTCTTTGAATAATTCATTTAGTCCTTAATGATAATTTCCTACAGTTGTATAAATAGTAACAATGCAATTGGAAAGAATGAAGCAAGCATTCAATTATTCTCTGCATTGGTTTGTGGACAATAAGTTTGTGGAAGGCATAAGCAATTCTAAATATGGTCATTTACATAGAAAAGTTGGAGCAAATTAGAAATTAGTAAAATCAAATTCCCTGTCCCCTCACAGCCAGATCATATGAATTGCTCCTCTTTCATAATATAAACTTATTTATCAGTTTTAAATAATGTTTACACACACCAATAAATGAATGATTTAATTACTGCACTCCTCAAATGTTTGGTTGGTGTTATATCTGTGATTTCTCTTCTTATTATATAATCATAATGTGTCAATCTCTGAAAGCAAGAAATAAAAATAAATGCATTATGTTAAAAATGAGCACAAGGATGATTGCATATATGGATTTCACGATTTCTTCCACAGTACCAATAATTGATTGGAGACAAGTAAGTGTGATTTTTAAAGTATAATACAGAGTTGTCTAAAATAATAGAATGATTTTTTTAAAAACCTGCATTGTTCACTGTTTCATTTGCTGCCACTCAAATACTCTATTTGATTGAATGAAATAATCATATGATCTTGATCACCTATAATGTGCAAGGTGTTGGAGGATAAAAAAATAAGTAACGTTTATAGTAATATTGTTCATGTGTTCATAGTAACACTGAAGTCTTATGGAAGAAAAGCAGGCAGATAATAGCAAACTACAATACATAGTAGAATTTTAAAATATTTATTGATTTGGAAAATCTGTGATGGAAGCATAAGGGAAAAATAACTTATTTTTACATTAGGAAAATTTCCTGGAGGAGACAGTAATTGTTTTAAGTTTTTCAGGTGAATGATTTTTAAGAATGGGAAAACAGGAAAGCAGATCTTTTAAGACTTAAAGATAAGCATGGGCAAATACATGGAGTAGGAAAAAACCTTTAGCAAGCAGAAATAACTGAAAAAAAATATATTGAAGAAAATGCTCCAGGGCAATGAATAATGAGGCTGGAAAAGCAGTTTGGGACAAAGTCATAGGGAGATTGACATATCATTGAAAGCTATCTCTTCTGTGTTCTCTTCTTCTTGCTTCATTGCACATAGCTATGTGCTCAGGAAAGAATGCCTGTAAGTCCAAGCTATGTAAAGTCAAGTTGGGTTCTCATATATGTAGCATGATTTGTAAGTGCCCAGGTAAAGCTCCACTGAATATATATCATAAGTTTCAACTACAGAAGTGTAGTTACAGTTTTTCACTTTTGCATCTTTTTTGAGTGTCTATGAAAATTGTCAAACTTCTTGGAAGAGTCAAAATTTAATTCATTATTAACAAATGCCTCAATAAATGAATAATAGCTTTAATGTCTGATAGACATCTCATATTAAGGTGTCAAATGCAAATCCACTTCTCTTCTGTCCCAAATCTGCTTACCTAGTTACTACAGCAAAGCAGATCATGTCAACTTCATTCTTCCATTTTTAAAATAAAAACCTTGGCACTGTCCTTGACTTCTTTAGTACATTTTCAACTCATATCCAAATTCTGTTGGCTCTGCATTCAAAAGCTCTTAAGTATCTTATTACTTCTTACTAGCTCTACAACTGCCATCCCTGGATTTATCCCCAGATTTTTTTACCACCTTCCTAAAAGAACTTCCTTCTTCTACCCATGCATTTCAGTCATTCTCAACACATCACTAGAGCATTGTTTTTTAAACACAGGTAAAACATGCTACACCTTGGCTCAAAATCCTGAAAAAGATCTCTGATGGTTAATTGTCTATCACCTTGCCTAGACCATGAGGTCCCCAGACTTTTGATCAAACACTATTCTAAGTGTGTCTGTGAGGATGCTTCTAGAGGAGATTAACATTTAAATTGGTAGACTAAGTAAAGCAGAATGCCCTCTCTAATGTGGGAGAGCATGGTCCAATCAATTGAAGACCTAAATGGGACTCAAGAGGAAATCCTCCTGCCTGTTTGAGTGGAGATATTGGTGTTTTTCAAGCTTTGGGACTAAAACTGAAAAATCAGCTCTCCTATGTTCTCCAGCTTACAAGCTTTCATAATTTACACCATTTGTTCTCCTGGTTCAAAGGACTTTGGACTCACCCCATTGGCTCTCCTGGGTTTGCAGCTTGCCAACTGCAGATCTTGGGACTTCTCCACCTCCATAATCACATGAACCAATTCCTGTATATATTCTGGTTTCTATTTATTTGACTAATACATATTTTGGCACTGAGAATGGTTCTAAAGGAACAGAATTTTAAGAGTAGAGAGATCACTGATAGCCTATGGCTTGATCTAGCAATGGAGAGACATAAAATATCACCATGGATACACCAACAATTTATAAGAAGCAAGAAGCTAGATGATCTTGTATATGATACTTTCAGTTGGCAAGGACAGAAGTTCACTGTCTTACTTCAAGGGTATATCAACAAACCAGCCTTATGTCATAATGTAGTTTGTAGGGAAGTTGATCAACTTTCCCTTCCACAAGATATCACAAATATCTGCTACACTGATGATATTATGCTGATTGGACCTAGTGACCAAGAAGTAGAAACTATGCTATACTAGTTAGTAAGAATGTTCATGCCAGAGGATGGAAAATAAATCTGACAAGTTTCAGGGGTCTTCTATCTTGGCAAAACTTTTAGGGGTCTAGTAACCTGGGGCATATTGAGATATCCCTTCTAATATAAAATATAAGTTGTTGAATCTGGCTCCTCTTACAACTAAAAAACAAGCTCAATGAATAGTGGGCCTCTCTGGACTTTAGAGAGAATGTTCCTCACTTGGGTTTATTATCTGGCCTATTTATTGAGGGGTTTGGAAAGCTTCTAGTTTTGAGTGGAACCCAGAAGAAGAGAAGGCTTTGAAACAGGTCCAGGCTGCTCTACAAGCTGATCTGCCACTTGGGGCATGTAATCCAACTGATCCAATGGTGCTTGAAATTTTAGTAGCAGATAAGGATGCTGTTTGGAGCCTGTGGCAGGCTCCTATATGTGAATCACTATGCAGGCACTTAGGGACTTGAAGCAAAGCCCTGCTAATCCTCCACAAATAAATATTCTTCTTTTGAGAAGCAGCTCTTGGCCTACTGGGCCTTAGTAAAGACTGAACACCTAACCATGGGCCACCAGGTTACCATGTGACCTGAGCTTCCCACCATGAACTGGGTGTTATCTGACTTGCTAAGCCATAAAGTTAGATTGCACAGCAACACTCTATCATCAAAGGTGAATGGTATATACATGATTAAGCCCTAATAGGACCTAAAAGCATAAGTAAGTTATGTGAGGAAGTGACACAAATGCCCATGGTCCCCACTCCTGCTACACTGCCTTCTCCACTCAGCTGGCACATACAGCATCATGGGGAGTTACCTAGGATCAGCTGATAGAGGAAGAAAAGACAGGCCTGGTTTACAGATAATTTTTCACAATATATAAGTACCACCAGAAAGTAGACACCTGCAGTGCTATGGCCCCTTTCTGGGACATCCATAAAGAACAGCAGTGAAGGGAAATCTTACTAGTGGTCAGAACTTTAAGCAATGCACCTGGTTGTTCACTTTGCGTAGAAAGAGAAATGGCCACATGCATGACTATGTACCTATTCTTGTGTCATGGACAAAAGTTTGGATGGTCATGGACTTGCATGAAACATGATTGTAAAATCTATGACACAAAGTTTAGGGAAAAAGTATGTGGATAGACCTTTCTGAATGGGCCAAAAGCATGAAGATATTCATGTCCCATGTGAATGTTTACCAAAGGGTAACTCAAGAAGAGGGAAAATTTAATAATCAAGTAGGTAGGATGATCTGTTTTGTACATACAAGTTAGCCTCTTTCCCCAGCCACTCCTGTAATTGCTCAATGGGTTCATTAACAAACTGGCCATGGTGGCAAGAATAGAGATAATGCATGGACTCAGCAACATGGACTTCTACTCACCAAGAACAACCTGGTAGTGGCTACTGCTGAGTGGATTGATCACCGTAACAGTAGCAGAGACCAACATTTGGGTTTTGATATGGCAACATTGCCCAGGGTCATCTGCCAGTGTGAGGTATGTAGAAACAAAGACAATATTGAGCTTTCCTGAATTCTGAAACGTAAGAGGGAGACAAAATGGATGAGTTGATTAAGAATCAAATGTATGTATAAAGACATAAGCTATTTTAGCATAATTACTTTTCTCTTTCTTCAGTAGTGCTTACATATCCTTAGCAAATAGCTAAAGGCCTCTTAAAACACAAGTTTTTAATTTGTCATTAACCCAAGATGCCTACAAAATAAAGTCATGTTCTAGAAGCCAACTTGGAATACAAGCTTCATTATAAAGTTATCCCTAAAGTTGCCTAGGCTTGGCTCTGGTACATGGTAGTCCATAAGGGAGAAAAACATAACTGTTTGAAAATAGGTGATGAGTAAATTTTTTCTGGCAATAAGGCAAATAAACATTTTGAAAGGATCTAGCACTGCAAAATATCAAAAATACTAAAAATTGTATACATTTACATATACTTATATTAAAGCACATTGCCAAGCTCATGAGGAATTATAAGAGATCCCAATGGCCCACAGAAAATATATATACAAAATTTAAAGTAGAAACTGGAAGGCTAATGTCTGTTTCCGGGACCAGGATATTTGGGGAAGAAGAAACAAAGTTATGGATCTCAGGCCAAGGTCACAGGTGGAGATGGGTGAATGGGACTGAAATCAACACTCTTTATAAAACATTAACACTAAGACTCACACACCTTCAGTAAAGAATAAAATGAAAAACAAAGTCCACTGAGGTGGAGAGAGACAATGAATAAGCCTGTTGATATCCTCTCTAAACTGGGTAGAAAAAGAAAGATTATAAAAACTCTAAGAATTTCTACTGGAATGTATAACCCAGGTCTTCCCTCAACTGGTGCTAAGGTTTGGATAGTTGTTGACTATATCATAAGTGAGAACAGATAAAAACTCATGTCCTCCCTGGATGTCCTACACTCGACTTCTCAAGATTTCTATAGATTAGTCTCAACTAAATGCTAATTACAGTGTAAAAAACACAAAGAAACAAACTATTATAGCAGGGCTGAGAGTAGGGTGAAGTGAGTGAAGAACTGATCATGGGTACACAATTTAAAAGGGCACAAAAAATCTTGTAGTCAAGACAAATAGTACTTCAATTCATTATTTTAACAAATCAAATTCAATTCTCAGATCTATAATAAACAAAATACCAAAATTTTAGCAAAGGGAGGATTTGTTACAGATGGATTAGGGTGAGACAAATGAGGTGACTTGTATAAGTTCAAGGACATATCTTGTCTTTATGTAATTTTTTGATATTTGTTTATTATGGAGTTTCTGCAATAATTATGATTTTAAAAATTACATTAACATAGTGTTTATTTTGATTACTGATTTTTTTGGTCACTTATATTTGGCACATAATGAGTGACTCACTCACCTAACCATGTCCCTGGCCCTGTATTGCAGTCAAGAATCAACAGAAAAAAGAAATAACAAGCTTACCTCATAAGATTTAAAATACAGAAATATCAACATCAGTATATAAAATAGTTATGTATAGTATACATAAATAAATGGGTTGAAAATATTAATGATCAAGAAACAAAAGCTTATTTTAAATGACTATAAAAATTAAAATCCCATTTAAAGGTATTTTATGTATATATATATACATAAAATAAGCAAATATAAAATTAAAATGTGTTGCATTAGTTAATCTGCAGATTAGACAACATTGAATAGACAATTAGTGAGAACGGGATATTGGACCTGAAGATTACAGAAAAGAGATTAAAATATAGGGAGGACATAATGAGGACTAATATTCTTCTCATCACAGTTTAGGAAAAAACCAAAAGTGAGAATGATGGAGAGGAAATATTTTAAGAAATAATAGCTAAGAAATTTTCAGAAATGATAAATGACATGAAGCCTAAAATTCAAAAAATGTATATTCCAGGATACCTTCAAGATGGCAGAGGAGTGAGACATGGAGATCGCCTTCCTCCCAACAAATACATCAGAAATACATCTACATGTGGAACAACTCCTACAGAACACCTACTGAACGCTGGCAAAAGACCTCAGACCTCCCAAAAGGCAAGAAACTCCCCACGTACCTGGGTAGGGCAAAAGAAAAAAGGAAAAACAGAGACAAAACAATAGAGATGGGACCTGCACCTCTGGGAGGGAGGTGTGAAGGAGGAAAGGTTTCCACACACTAGGAAGCCCCTTCACTGGTGGAGTTGGGGAGTGGCGGGGGGGATGATTCAGAGCTACGGAGGAGAGTGCAGCAACAGGGGTACAGAGGGCAAAGCAGAGAGATTTCCGCACAGAGGATCAGTGCTGACCAGCATTCAACAGCCCGAGCGGCTTGTTTGCTCACCCACCAGGACGGGTAGGGGCTGGGAGCTGAGACTCTGGCTTTGGAGGTCAGATCCCAGGGAGAGACTGGGATTGGCTGAGTGAACACAGCATGAAGTGGGCTAGTGCACCACAGCTATCTGGGAGGGAGTGAGGGAAAAAGTCTAGGCTTGCCTAAGAGGCAAGAGACCATTGTTTCAGGGTGAGTGAGGAGAGGGGATTCAGAGCATCACCTAAATGTGTTCCAGAGACAGGAGTGAGCCATGGCTATCAGTGTGGACACAAGAGATGGCCATGAAACACTAAGGCTGCTGCTGCAGCCACCAAGAAGCCTGTGTGCAAGCACAGATCACTATCCCCACCTCCCCTCCGGGAGCCTGTGCAGCCCGCTACTGCCAGGGTCCTGTAATTCAGGGACAACTTAACCCAGGAGAACACACAATGTGCCACTGGATGTTGCAATGTCATGCCGGCCTCTGCTGCTGCAGGCTCACCCCGTATTCCGTACCCTTCCCTCCTCCCCACCTACCCCAGAGAGCATTTCAAAATTTGTATATTTCGGGCTTCCCTGGTGGTGCAGTGGTTGAGAGTCCGCCTGCCAATGCAGGGGACATGGGTTCGTGCCCTGGTCTGGGAAGACCCCACATGCCGCAGAGCGGCTGGGTCCATGAGCCATGGCCACTGAGTCTGTGTATCCATAGCCTGTGCTCCAAAATGGGAGAGGCCACAACAGTGAGAGGCCCGTGTACCACAAAAAATAAAATAAAATAATAAGATCCATATATATTCTGTCTACAAGAGACCCACTTCAGACCTAGGAACACATACAGACTGAAAGTGAGGGGATGGAAACAGATAATCCATGCAAATGGAAATCAAAAGAAAGCTGGAGTAGCAATTCTCACATCAGACAAAATAGACTTTAAGACAAAGACTACCACAAGAGATAAGGAAAGACACTACATAATGATCAAGTGATCAATTCAAGAAGAAGGTATGACAATTCTAAATATTTATGCACCCAACATAGGAGCACCTGAATACATAAGGCAAATGCTAACAGCCAAAAAAGGGGAAATCAAATGTAACACAATAATAGTAGGGGACTTTAACACCCCACTTTCAACAATGGACAGATCATCCAAAATGAAAATAAATAAAGAAACACAAGCTTTAAATGAAACATTAAAGAAGATGGACTTAATTGATATTTATAGGACATTCCATCCAAAAACAACAGAATACACTTTCTCCTTAAGTGCTCATGGAACATTCTCCAAGATAGATCATATATTGGGCCTAAATCAAGCCTTGGTAAATTTAAGAAAATTGAAATCGCATCAAGTATCCTTTCTGAGGACAACGCTATGAGACTAAATATCACTTACCGGAAAAAATCTGTAAAGAATACAAACACATGGAGGCTAAACAATACACTACTTAATAATGAAGAGATCACTGAAGAAATCAGAGAGGAAATCAAAAAATACCTAGAAACAAATGACAATGAAAACATGACGACCCAAAACCTTAGAATGCAACAAAAGCAGTTCTAAGAGGGAAGTTTATAGCAATACAAGCCTACCTTAAGAAACAAGGAACATTTCAAATAAACAAACTAACCTTACACCTAAAGCAATTAGAGAAAGAAGGAAAAAAACCCCAAAGTTAGCAGAAGGAAAGAAAGCATACAAATCAGATCAGAAATAAATGAAACAAAAATGAAGGAAACAATAGCAAAGATCAATAAAACTAAAAGTTGGTTCTTTGAGAAGATAAACAAAATTGATAAACACTTAGCCAGACTCATCAAGTAAAAAGGGGAAAAGACTCAACTCAATAGAAATAGAAATGAAAAAGGAGAAGTTGCAACAGATATTGCAGAAATACAAAACATCCTGAGAGACTACTACAAGCTACTCTATGCCAATAAAATGGACAACTTGGAAGAAATGGACAAACTCTTAGAAACGTAAAACCTTCCAAATAGAACCAGAAAGAAATAGAAAATATGAACAGATCGATCACAAATAATGAAAATGAAACTGTGATTAAAAATCCTCCAACAAAAAAAGAGTCCAGGACCAGATGTCTTCACAGGCGAATTCTATCAAACATTTAGAGAAGAGCTAACACCCATCCTTCTAAAACTCTTCCAAAACATTGCAGAGGAAGGAACGCTCCCAAACTCATTCTATCAGGCCACCATTACCCTAATACCAAAACCAGACAAAGATACTGCAAAAAAAGAAAATTATAGACCAATATCACTGATGAATATAGATGTAAAAATCCTCAACAAAATACTAGCAAACAGAATCCAACAGCACATTAAAAGGATCATACACCTTGATCAAGTGGGATTTATCCCAGGGATGCAAGGATTCTTCAATATACACAAATCAATCAATGTGATACACCATATTAACAAATTGAAGGATAAAAACCATATGATCATCTCAATAGATGCAGAAAAAGCTTCTGACAAAATTCAACACCGATTTATGATAAAAACCCTCCAGAAAGTAGGCAGAGAGGGAATTTACCTCAACATAATAAAGGCCAAAACCACAGGCAACATTGTTCTCAATGGTGAAAAACTGAAACCATTTCCACAAAGATCAGGAACAAAACAAGGTTGCCTACTCTCACCACTCTTAGGTTGTCTACTCTCACCACTCTTATTCAACATATTTTCGGAAGTTTTAGCCACAGCAATCAGAGAAGAAAAAGAAACAAGGAATCCAAATCAGAAAAGAAGAAGTAAAGTTGTCACTTTTTGCAGATGACATGATACTACACATAGAGAGTCCTAAAGATGCTACCAGAAATCTACTAGAGCTAATCAATGAATTTGCTAAAGTAGCAGGATAAAAAATTAATGCACAGAAATCTCTAGCATTCCTATACATTAATGATGAAAAATCTGAAAGAAAAGTTAAGGTAACACTCCTGTTTACCACTGCAACAAAAATAATGAAATACCTAGGAATAAACTTACCTAAGGAGACAAAAAGTCTGTATGCAGAAAACTATAAGACACTGATGAAAGAAATTAAAGATGATACAAACAGACAGAGAGATATATCATCTTCTTGGATTGGAGGAATCAACATTGTGAAAATGACTGTATTACCCAAAGCAGTCTACACATTCAATGGAATCCCTATCAAACTACCAATGGCATTTTTCACAGGATTGGAACAAAAATTTTCATAAAAGACTGTGAATAGCCAAAGCAATCTTGAGAAAGAGAATCAGAGCTGGAGGAATCAGGCTCCCTGACTTCAGACTATAGTACAAAGCTACAGTAATCAAGATAGTATTGTATTGGTACAAAAACCAAAATATAGATCAATGGCACAGGATAGACAGGCCAGAGATAAACCCATGCACATATGGTCACCTTATTTTTGATAAAGGAGGAAAGAATGTTCAATGGAGAAAAGACAGCCTCTTCAATAAGTGGTGCTGGGAAAACTAGACAGCTGCACGTAAAAGACTGAAATTAGAACACTACCTTACACTATACACAAAAATAAACTCAAAATGGATTAAAGACCTAAAATAAGTTCAAACACTATAAAACTCTTAGAAGAAAACCTAGGCAGAACACTCTATGACATGAATCACAGCAAGATCCTTTTTGACCCACCTCCTAGAGAAATGGAAATAAAAACAAAAATAAACAAATGGGACCTATTGAAACTTAAAAGCTTTTGCACAACAAAGGAAACCATAAATAAGACAAAAAGACAACTGTCAGAATGGGAGAAAATATTTTCAAATGAAGCAGCTGACAAAGCATTAATCTCCAAAATTTACAAGCAGCTCATGCAGCTCTATATCAAAAAAACAACCCAATCCAAAAATGGGCAGAAGACCTTAATAGACATTTCCCAAAGAAGATACACACATAGCCAACAAACACATAAAAGAATGCTCAACATCACTAATCATTAGAGAAATGCAAATCAAAACTACAATGAGGTATCACCTCACACTGGTCAGAATGGCCATCATGAAAAAATCGACAAACAATAAATGCTGAAGAGAGTGTGGATAAAAGGGAACCTGCTTGCTCTGTTGGTGGCAACATAAATTGATACAGCCACTATGGAGAACAGTATGGAGGTTCCTTAAAACACTAAAAATAGAACTACCATATGACCCAGCAATTCCACTGCTGGGCATATACCCTGAGCAAACCATAATTCAAAACATACATGTACCACAATGTTCATTGCAACTTTCTTTAGAATAGTCAAGACATAGAAGCAATGTAAGTCTCCATCAACAGATGAATGGATAAAGAAGATGTGGCACATATATACAATGGAATATTACTCAGCCATAAAAAGAAACGAAATTGAGTTATTTGTAGTGAGGTGGATCGACCTAGAGTCTCTCATACAGAGTGAAGTAAATTAGAAAGAGAAAAATGAACACCATATGCTAACACATATACATGGAATCTAAAAAAAAAACAAAAAGAAAAAGAAAATATGGTTATGAAGAACCTACGGGCAGGACAGGAATAAAGACACTGATGTAAAGACTGGACTTGAGGACACCGCGTGGGAGGAAGGGTAAATAAACTGCTATGAAGTGAGAGAGTGGAATGGACTAATATATCCTACCAAATATAAAATAGATAGCTGGTGGGAAGCAGCCACATAGCACAGGGTGATCAGCTCGGTGCTTTGTGACCACCTAGAGGGGTGGGATATGGAGGTTGGGAGGGAGATGCAAGATGAAGGAGATATGAGGATATATATATATGTATAACTGATTCACTTTGTTATAAAGCAGAAACTAACACACCATTGTAAAGTAATAATACTCCAATAAAGATGTTTTACAAATAAATAAATAAAATTAAAAAAATAAATAAATAGCTGCATTTTCAACATCATCATCATAGCAAAATAAATTGCTAAATTGGATCACCAAATAAACATGATGATGATGAGAATGGTGATGATGAGAATGATAGAGGTAACTTGAGTAGCTGAACTGTATAGTAAATTGGATCACCAAAAAAATTAAAAATAAAAATTGTAGTTATCATACCCAGAAAAAAAAAATATATATATATATATATATATTCCAGACAGGATTAATAAAAAGAAATGCATGCTTACACATACACAATGGTTATTAAAAAAACTCATCTACAAACAAAACAAAAACCAAATAAATCAACTTATAGTAAACTTTCCAGCAGCAACAATGAGAGGCAAAATCAGTCGAAGAATATATTTAAAATGCTGAGAAAACTGAATCAACAATTTT